>NW_007726692.1:536633-603275 GCF_000696425.1 Galeopterus variegatus | reverse complement strand
CATAATAATCATATACATTGTATATTGACAAAATAAAAATTTAACGAAAAAAATAATAAATAAATAAATAAATAATAATAAAGTTCAATTTCCCTTAAAAAAAAAACAGCAATGAAACAAAAAGTTTTTTTTTAAGATTAATTAAATCAACAAACCTTTTGCAAGACTAAGAACAGAATAGAGAAGACTCAAATAACAAAAATTTGAAATGAAAAAGGTGATATTACAACTGACACCTCAGATACAAGGAATCATTAGAGACTACTATAAACATCCATATGCCAACAAATTTGATAACCTGGAGGAAATGGATAAATTTCTGGATGCATATTAGCTACCAAAACCGAGGCAAGAAGATATAGAAAATCTGAACATATGAATAACAATAAAAGAGATTGAAGCTGATATCAGAAGGCTCCCAACAAAGAAAAGCCCAGGACCTGACGATTTCACTGCAGAGTTCTACGAAATTGACAAAGAGGAAATGATACCAATTCTCTACAAACTGTTTCAAAAGATTGAAACAGAGGCCATTCTTCCAAACTCATTCAATGAGGCAAACATCACCCTGATCCCAAAACCAGACAAAGATGCATCAAAAATTGAAAACTGCAGGCCAATATCCTTGATTAATACAGATGTAAAAATCCTCAATCAAATACTAGCTAACAGAATATAGCAACACGTTCAGAAAATTATACACTGTGATCATGTAGGATTCATCCTAGGGATGCAAGATTGGTTCAATATATGCAAGTCAATAAATGTGATACACCACGTTAATAAAAGCAAAGACAAAAACCACATGATCATCTCTGATGCTGAAAAAGCATTTGACAAAATTCAACATCCTTTCATGATAAAGGCTCTCTACAAGTTAGGCATAGACAGAAACTATCTCACTATAATTAAAGCCATATATGGTAAGCCCACTGCCAATATCCTAAACGGTGAAAAGCTGAAAGGTTTTCCCTTAAGAACCTGAATTAGACAAGGATGCCTCTCTCAAAACTCCTATTCAACTTAGTGTTGGAAGTACTAGCCAGAGCAATCAGAGAAGAGAAGGAAATAAAAGGCGTCCAGATTGGAAAGGATGAAGTGAAGCTGTCCCTTTTTGCAGATGATATGATCCAATACATTGAACAGCCTAAAGCTTCTATAAAAAAATCCTTGAGTTGATAAAGAATTTCAGCAAAGTTGCAGGTTACAAAACCAATACCCCCAAATCAGTAGCATTTGTATACTCCACCAGTGAATATGCAGAAAAAGAAATCAAGAAAGCTAGCCCATTTACAATAGCCACCAAAAAAAAAAAAAAATTAGGAATAAAACTGACCAAGGATGTGAAATATCTCTACGAAGAGAACTACAAACCACTGTTGAGAGAAATTAAAGAGGACACAAGATGATGGAAAGATGTCCCATGCTCTTGGATAGGAAGAATTAACATTGTGAAAATGTCCATGTCCATATTACCCCTTAGTGATCTACAGATTCAATGCAATCCCCATCAAAATTCCAATGACATTTTTCTCTGAGACGGAAAAAGCTATCCAGGCATTTATATGGAACAATACAAGACCGTGCAGAGTCAAAGCAATTCTGAGCAAAAAAAATAAAGCTGGAGGTATAACACTACCTGACTTTAAATTATATTACAAAGCTATAATAACCCAAACAGCATGGTACTGGCATAAAAATAGACCCACAGACCAATGGAATAGAACAGAGAACCCAGAAATCAACCACACACCTACAGCCATCTGATCTTTTACAAAGGTGGCAAAGCCACATATTGGGGAAGAGACTGCCTTTTCAACACGTGCTGCTGAGAAAACTGGATAATCATATGTAGGAGAATGAAACTAGACCTGTATCATTCACTATATACTAAAATGAAATCAAAACGGATTAAAGAATTTAATATACATCCTGAAACAATAAAACTCCTTAGAGAAGACATTGGGGAAACACTCCAGGAAGCAGGAGTCAGTACAGAATTCATGAATAGGACCATCAAATCACAGGCAACTAAACGTAAAATAAACAAATGAGATTTAATCAAACTAAAAAGCTTCTGCACAGCAAAAGATATAATCAACAGAGTACAAAACAACCTACAGAGTGGGAGAAAATATTCGCAAAATATACGTCTGACAAACGATTAATATCCAGAATATACAAAGAACTCAAACAACTTTATGACAAACAAATAACCCAATTAAAAAATGGGCAAAGCAGCTGAACAGGCATTTCTCAAAGGAAGATATACAAGTGGCCAACAAACACATGAAAAAATGCTCAATATCACTCAATATCTGGGAAATGCAAATCAAAACCACACTGAGATACCATCTCACTCCAGTTAGGAAAGCTAACATCCAAAGACTGAGAATGATAAGTGCTGTAGAAATTGCGGAGGAAAAGGAACTCTCATCCACTATTGGTGGGGCTGCAAAATTGAGCAGCCTTTATGGAAAATGATATGGAAGTTCCTCAAACAATTACAGATACACCTAAATTATGACCAAGTGATTCCACTGTTCGGAATATACCCAGAGGGATGGAAATCATCATGCTGAACGGATACCTGTACTCCAATGGTTATTACAACTCTATATACAGTAGCCAAGGGCTGGAACCAGCCCAAATGTCCATCATCTGATGAGTGTATAAGGAAACTGGTACATCTACACAATGGAATACTACTTTGCTATAAAAAAGAATGAAATACTTCCATTTGCAACAACATGGATGGACCTAGAGAAAATTATATTAAGTGAAACAAGTCAGGTACAGAAAGAGAAATACGAGATGTCCTCACTTATTTGTGGGAGCTAAAAATAAATAAATAAGTAAATGCACAAACAAATAAAAGGTGGTGGGAAGAAGACAGAATAGTCCTTGAACTATTTAAGGCAAGAGCACAGATATGATGTTAGGGGAGGGGAGGGTGTTAAGGGGGTGGAGAGGAACAGGTAAAGGAGCATGAAAATGAAGTACAATGTATTTTGAGAAGTAAAATTAAATTAAATTAAATTTAAAAAAATTAAAAATAAAACTTATTCAAGTAAGTAATAAGAGAAAACTTCCCAGGTATAGGGAGTGATGCAGACTTTCAGATCCAGGAAGCCAAAAGTTCACCAAGCAGATTCAATCCAAAAATATCTTGTTCAAGACACTTGACAGTCAAACTGACAAAAGTGAAAGACAAACACAGATTTCTAAAATCATCAGGAGAAAAGCACTAAGTCACCCATAAGGGGGACTGTATCAGACTAAAAGTAGACTTCTCAAATGAAACCTTGCAGGACAGAAGAAAATGGGATGATATAATTCAAAAGATTTTTTAAAAATGCCAGCTTAGAATCCTATACCAAGCATGGTTATCCTTCAGAAATGAGGGAGAAATGGTGTATTTCCCTGGCAAACAAAAATTATGGGAGTTTACTACCATACGACCAGTCCTGTAAGAGATACTCAAAGGAGTCCTGCATCTGGAGCCTGAAAAACAATAATCAACATCATGGATTCATATGAAAGAGCAAAACCCACTATTAAAACCAAAATGCAAATGAGGAAGAGCAAGAAGCTAAATCATGCACCTCAAAAATCCAACTAACTTGAAGATGAAAAAAAGGGGGGGAGGAAGAGACAAATGATGTTCAAAACATTTAAACAAAAAGAAATATAATGACATAAGTAAAGCAATAGTTATCAATGACAACCCTAACATAAGTTGATTAACTTCCCCATTCAAAACACACAGACTGACTGACTTGATTGAAAAGCTAGACCCAAATATATGCTTCCTTCAAGAGACCCTCCTCACCTGTAAAGAAAGCACACACTAAAAGTGAAAGGATTGCAAAAGATATACCATGCAATTGGAAAGCAGAAATGAGTAGGGGTAGTTATTCTTATATCACATAAAATAGACTTCAACCAAAAATTATTAAAAGAGACAACTAAGACCATTACATAATGATAAAAGAATCTATCCAGTTAGAGGACATAACAATCATAAATATGTATGCTTCCAACAGTGGAGTACCTAGATATGTAAAGCAAACACTCTTATATATAACAAAAAGAGATAGACCCAAGAACAATAATAGTGGGTGACCTGACCCCCCCCCCCAGCATTAGACAGATCTTTTAGCAACAAAACAACAAAGAAACACAGGATTTAAACTGCACCTTAGACCAATTAGACCTGGAAGACATCTACAGAACATTTCATCCGACAACTACAGAATATACATTCTTCTCATCAGCATACGTAACATCCTCCAGGACAGAACACATACTAGGTCACAAATCAAGTTTTAAAAATTTTTTAAAATTGAAATCATCCCAAGTAACTTTTCAGACCACAATGGGTTAAAACTGGAAATCAATAACAAGCAAAATTCTGGAAACTGCTCAAATGCATGGAAACTGAACAACCAACTCTTGAACTATTTATGGGTCCAAGAAGGAATTTAATAGGAAATCAAAAAATTTATTGAAAGTATTGAATAAAAGCCATTTATGACAAGCAAATCACTGATATCATCCTGAACAGGGAAAAGCTGAAAGCTTCTCCCTTAAGAACAGGAAGAAGACAAGGATGCCCACTCTCACCACTCCTATGTAACATATTATTAGAAGTACTAGCCAGAACAATCAGGCAAGATAAATAAATAAAGGGCATAAAGATTGAAACAGATGAGGCCAAACTATCCTTTTTTGCTGAAGACATAATATTTTGTATAGAAAAACCTATAGACTCTACCAAAAAAATCTTACATCTGATTAATGATTTCAGTAATGTTGCAGGATATAAAGTCAACACCTAGAAATCAATAGTGTTTTTATACTCAAATAACAAACTAGCAGAAAATAAAATCAAGAAAGCAAGCCCATTTACAATAGTCGCCAAAAATATAAAATACCTAGGTATAAATTTAACCAAGCAGATGAAATATCTCTACAGTGAGAACTACAAAACACTATTGGAAGAAATTAAAGAGGATACAAAAGGTGGAAAGACATAGAATGATTTTGGACGGGAAGAATCGACATCATGAAAATGTCCATTCAACCCAAAGCAATCTACAAATTCAATGCAACCCCCAACAAATTACCAATGGCATTTTTCAAAGAAATAGAAAAAGCAACGTAAACATTCATATGGAAAAACAAAAGGCCTTAAAACAAAAAAACCATCAAGCTGGAGGCATAATACTACATGACTTCAAATTATGCTACAAAGCTATTGCAACCAAAACATCATGATACTGCCATAAAAACAAACACTCAGATCAATGGAACAGAATAGAAAACCTGTAAATCTGTCCACATACTTATAGCCAACTGATCTTTGACAAAGGCAGCAAGAACATATTTTGGTGAAGACAGCCTCTTCAATATATGGTGCTGGGAAAATTGGACATCCATATGCAGAAAAATGAAACTGGACCTGTAGCTCTCATCATATACCAAAATTGACTCAAAGCTGATTAAAGACTTAAATGTAAGACTTGAAACCTTAAAATTACTAAAAGAAAATATAGGGGAAACATTCCAGGTAATTGGACTGAACAAAGACTTAATGAATAAGACCCCAATAGCACAAGCAACAAAAGAAAAAATAAATAAATGGGATAATATAAAATTTAAGTTTCTGCACAGCAAAGGAAACAATCCACAGAGCAGAAAGACAGCCTATGGAAGGGGAGAAAATATTTGCAAACTATATATATGACAAGGGATTAATATCCAGAATATACAAAGAACTCATACAACTTATACAATAATAAACCAAATAATCCAGTTAAAAAATGGGCAAAGGAGATGAATAGACATTTTTCAAGAATGACATACAAATGGCCAACAGATAGCTGAAGAAGAACTTAGCATCACTAGTCATCAGAGAAATGCAAGTTAAAATCACATTGAGATACTATCCTACCCCAGTTAGAGTGGCCATTATTATAAAAACCAAGAATAAAAAATGCTTGCAAGATGTGGGGAAAGGAGAACTTTCTGTATTTTGGGTGGGACTCTAAACTAACCCAGTCATTATGGAAAACTTTACGGAGGTTTTTCAAACAACTACAGATAGAGCTAACATATGATCCAGCAATCCCACTAGTGGGTATATAGCCAAAGGAATGGAAACAATCATGTTGAAGGGATACCTGCACTCCCATGTTCATTGCAGCTGTATTTACAATAGCCAAAATATGGAACCAACCTGTGTCCATCGATGGATTACTGTATAAAGAAAACATGGTACATATATACACAATGTATTGCTACTCAGCCATAGGAAAGAATGAAATTCTGCCATTTGCAGCAACATAGATGAGTCTGGAGAAAATTATGTTAAGTGAAATAAGCCAGACAAAGAAAAGAAATACTGCATGTTCTCACTCATAACTGGCTGGTAGGAAGAGGGGGTGATGGAAAGGGGGAAGAAGGAAGGAATGAAGGAAAAAAGAAGAAAGGACCACAACAATATGTTGAACTTTCAGAAGGAGAGAAGAATCCTAAGGATGGTAGAGATGGGTGGTGTGGGAGGGAGTGGGTTTGGGAAGTGAGATGTCCGGCAAAAGGCATAAAGAAATATCATGATTTGTAAGAATGAATAAACTAATAAAAAATTTTTTAATTATAATATAAAAAAAGAAAAAAGTGTGATAGAAGGTTTTAGTTTCTCACAGAAATCCATTATTTTGAGCATTATTATGTGTAGTAATTTTCTAGAGTAAAATAGTAGAAATAAAACCTATAGTGTTTTTCAAAAAGAGGAAAAAATAGGGTTAAGAAAAAGTTGACTCTAAAGCAAAGAAGTTGTCGGAAAACACTGAAGAGTTGAGCACGATATAAGATAGTTAGAAAAAAATTCGAACGTATCAGAAATTTTCATAATTATTAGTGATCAAAATACTAAAACTCTTAGCAATGATTGCTTACAAAAAAACACAAAAATACCATAATGTTAATAAATGTTGAAATTAAAGGTTGGAAAAACAAATAGAAGGAAAATATAAATCAAAATAAGCCTTCTGTGTCCATGTAGATTTTAGATAAAATTGATTTCAAAGAAAAGAGCATTACCAGAAAAATATGGAAATTGGGTACATATCTAATGTAAGTTCAAAATATATGAAGCATAATTTGATAGAACTACATGGAAAAAGAGACAAATTTACTGTCATAAGGTGAGATTTTGACACAGTTTTCAATAATAGATCAAGTGGATAAAGAAAAAGTATTAAGGATATAGAAAATGTAGTAAGGATATAAAAGTTTTATAGGATATAGTATGAAGGATATAAGGATATATATACACCCCTATCAGTCTTAATAAAATAGACATATTATAGAATATTGCATTCCGAAAAGGAAAAATACACATTCTTTCAAGAACATGAGACCTATTTATGAAAAATAGAGCAGGTACCAGATCATAAAGTAATTTTATCTAAATTAAAATTATTAAAATATATTATTCAGAATAATTTTTGGATAAAAACTTAATTAGAGATTAGTAGCAAAATAATAACTAAAAGGTAACCACAAGTTCAAAATTAAGGTATACTTCTACATTGTTGGAGATTAAAAGAAACATCATGACAGAGATGTAAAAATTATTTAGAATTTAATGATAAAATAATACATAATAGATAACAAAAGTTATCGGGTACAACTAAGGAAATATTTTAAGATATTTATTATTATGTATTATGAACATATGAATGAAGAATTAGAGAAAAAAAAAAGCACTAAGACTCTTTCTCTATCTCAGGAAATTAGGAAAAGAAATACAAAATAAACCCAAAGAAATAGAATGAAGGAAAAAATAATGGTAAGAGCAGATGCAAAATAGTGAGGATATGGGAGACTGATGTCAAGAAAATGGTAAATTAGAAAGCTCCCGGAAAATGGCAGAGTAGAAAGCTGGACGTTCTCATACTTAGAGGAAACATTAAAACACAACTATAGACTGACTGGTTGAGGTAGCTTTACAGAATCTCTAGAAAATATTCAACATCTACAGCCATCAAACGAATGCCTAATCAAGAAAAATCATATTTGAAATGTAGGCAATTTTTTTGGCATTTTCCTTACTTATTGCCTCACCTTCTCCCTGGCATGGCAAAATCCTAGCTTGGAGGAGATGGCAAGCCAGCCCTCAATTCACTCTCTGAAATTGGAAAAAATGAACCAGATCTTATTTGCAACATTTTAACTGGTCTAGGGGCTGTCTAAAGAACTGGTCTCTCTCTCACCTAAGTTGAAGCTCAGGTGAGGATAAGTGACATATCTCAGTGCTCAAGTTGGGAAAAGTAGTAGAAAGTGGCACTACTGGGAAAAGCTGCATAAGTACTATAGACCTGTAGACAATCAGAGCAAGAGATTATGCATGGAGAAATACAATAAACCACCTATTACCTCCAAAAGATGATGGGTTAAGACTCTTTAAGAAATTAATTTATTTAAAAGCTGTGTAGGAACATCAGCAAGACAGCAAGATAGGTGTTTCCAGCTTACATCTCCCGACAGAAACACCATTTTTGGCAAGAACTCACAGATCAGAATAACTTTGTTGGATCCCCAGAATCCAAATTAAAGGTTCCAGGGGCATGGTGTAATGAAATTCCAGAGTGGAAACACTGAAGAGGGTAAGAAGAACAGTTTTACTTTATCTGCACTGCATCACTCCTTCCTCAAAAAAGCATGGCTTGGAGCGCAGAGAGGGTCCCTTGGTGTGCAACTTATTCCATGGGAGAAAGTGAGAGCAAAGGGAGCTCCCATATTCCCCAACTCTGTGGGATGCTGCGTAGGATGCCCACTTCTGTCTCATCCAACTCATAACACTGAGAAGATATGCAGAGCTGAATCAGCTGGGAGCAGCTAGAAGCAGGGAGCAGGGCTAGGAGCTCACAGCAACCAGTGCATGTATCTCAACAGCCAGCTGAGAATCCTGCTAACTGGCTCCTAGTCTCCACCAAGAGTCATGCCAAGGTATCTTGCAGGGTGACTCACCTGTGGATATACTTAATCAGCTGATGTACACCACCAACACACCCCCTGTAGCTGAGACTCCAAAAGACCCCCTTGCACAGCAACCTGCTAATCTCTGCAGAGGTCACATGCAAGCACTCACAAACACCACAAAAATCTCAACAGCATGTGTGGATCTTAACAGCTGACTTAGCTGCTGGATTGAGAGAAGGTGCACAATCTTAAATGCCTCAGCACCAGCCTAGAGAAAATAAATGGGAGGTTGTCATCACCAAGAGCAGCTTTGCAGGACTGAAAAAAGGCACATAATTCTAAGACTTCACCCCTAAAGGAGAAAAAGAGGAATGAAGTGGGCATATCCATATAAAAGGTCTGAAAGACCCCAAGAGTTTCTAGCTAGGAACAATGGCGAAGAGTTGAGCACAAAGCCAGTCAGTAAAGTTTGGAAGAGGTGACTACTTTTTCAGAAATGAAGGCAGCAGTAAAGTTTTTCTCTCAAAGCCAGTCAGTGAAGTTTGGAAGAGGTGACTCCTTTTTCAGAAATGAAGGCAGCAGGGCAAAGATTCAAGGAACAACAACAACAAAAACAAAATCAAAGAAACATGACACCACCAAAGGAATATAATAAAACTCTAGTGACTGACCCAAAAGAAATGGAGATGTATAAATTGCTTTACAAGTAATCCAAAATAATTATTTTAAAGAAGCTCTGTGAGCTGCAAGAGAACAAATACAGATAACTAAACAGTATCACTGGACCCCGAAAACGTAAACAGAACTTTTCAATCAACAGCAACAGAACAGACATTTTTCTCAAGTGCACATAGAACATTCTTTGAAATAGACCATATGATAGGACACAAAATTAGTTTTATTAATTTAAAAAGACTGAAATAATTCGAAATGTCTTTTTTCAATCACAGTGGAATGAAAGTAGAAAGCAATAACAAAAGGAAAATTTAAAAATTTACAAATGTGCAGACATTTTAAATGAAACATGCTTGATTATACATATTTGTGGGGTATAGAGTTGAATATGAATACCTATGCATAATGTGTGATGACCAAATCAGGATAATTAGCATGTTCATCATTGTAAAATATAATAATTCTTTGTGTCCATTAGCCAAATTCCCTCTAGTTCCCTCACCACCTCCCCCTTTCCCACCTCTAGTAACCAGATTTCTGTTCTCCTCCTGAAAGTTGAATGTATTATTGTGATCTCTCTCTCTCTCTCTCTCTCTCTCTCTGTCTCTCTCTCTCTCTCTCCCCAACTTACAAGTGGGAACATGTGGAAATTTTTGCTAATCCCCCTTCCCCTCCCCTTTTCCCACCTCTAGAAACTGCAGTTCTGCTCTTTCCTTCTGAAAGTATAAGCATTCTTAAACAGCAATAGATAAAAATGTAAATGACAGCAAAAATTAGAAAATACACTGAGATAAATGAAAATAAAAACACAGCATAGCAAAACTTATGGGATGCAGCGAAAGCAGTGGTAACTGGAAATTTTATAGCTATAAATGCTTACCTTAAAAAAAAGAGTGATGCTAAATTAAACAGCTAACTTCATAACTTAAGAAATTAGAACAGGAAGAAAAATCTAAATCCAAGTCTAGTAGAAGGAAAAAATTAATAGATTAGAGTGATATACATAAAATAGAAAATAGAAAAACAATAAAGAAAATCACCAAAACAATATATTAACTCTTAGAAAAGACCAACAAAATTGACAGAACTTAAGCTAAATTGAAAAAGAAAAAAGGGAGATGATTAGAATTACTAAAATCAGAATGAAAGTAGGGATATCTCTATTGATTTTACTGAAATAAAAAGGATTATGAAAGTTCTTTAAATTGTTGTATGCCTAAAAATTGGATAACCTAAATAAAATGGGCAAATTCCTAGAAACACACAGATTTCCAATACAGAATCATGATGAAACAGAAAATCTGAATAGATCTGTGACTGGTACTGGGAATGAATTAGTAATAAAAACCTCCCAATGCCCTGGAACAGATTGCTCCACAAGTCAATGCTACAAAATATTTAAAGGGGGGATTAACACCAATATTTATCAAACATTTCAAAGAAGGGAGTACACTTCCCAATTGATTCTATAAGGCAGATATTACCATAATACCAAAGATGCAAGAAAAATTACTTCAAACCAATATTATTTATCAATATTAATGCTAAACCATCCTTAACAAAAATTAGCAAACCAAAGTCAGCAGTATATTAAAAGAATCATGCATCAGGAACAACTGTGATTTATTTCTAGAATTACAGGATACAAAGCTAAGCATATAAAAATCAAAGTAATACACCATGTTAACATGATAAACAGAATAAAAAATATAAACTGAATTGATGCAGAAAAAAATATTTGACAAAACTTGACACTCTTTCATGATAAAAAGCACTCACAAAACTAGGAATGCAAGGAAACTTCCTCCTCATATTAAAGATAATAGGAAAACTCGAAAGCTAAAATCATTCTCAATGGTGAAAAAATTAAATTTTTTACTAATATCAGGAACAAGACAAAGATGCCCACTTTACCACTTGTATTTGAAAAGTTCTACTCAAAGAAATTAGGCAGGCAAAAGAAGTAAAATGGAACCTCATTGGAAAAGAGGTGAAATTATATCTTTCACAAAAGAGATAATCATCTGTACATAGAAAATCCTACAGATGCCACACACATAAAAACCTGCTAAAACTAATCAACAAATTAAGTACAGTGGAAGAATATAAAATGAACATGCAAAAATCAATTGAATTTCTATTCATGGAAAATGAACAATTTGAAAAGTCAATTACCATTTACAATAGCTACAAAAAGAATAAGATACTTAATAATAAACTTAGCAAACAGGAGAAACACTTGCACACTAAAATCTACAAAATGTTTCTGGAAGAAATTAAAGAGGGCCAAAATAAATGGCAAGATATCCCATGTTCATGGATTGAAAGACTTAATAGTGTTAAGATGTCAATACTTCTAGGCTTATCCATGTTGCAACAAATGATAGGATATTATTTTTTTAAATTTTTTTATTGTTTTTTAATTTAATTTTATTTTGTCAATATACAATGTGGTTGATTGGTTATAGCCCATTACTGAAACGTCCCTCCCTCCTCCCTTACCCCCCTCCCTCCCAACAATGTCCTTTCTGTTTGCTTGTTGTATCAACTTCAAGTAATTGTAATTGTTATGTCTTCTTCCCTCCCACTGCCCAGGTAGTTTGTGTTTTTATTTATTTATTTTTAGCTCCGATAAATAAGTGAGAACATATGATATTTCTCTTTCTGTACCTGACTCGTTTCACTTAATATTATTCTCTCTAGGTCCATCCATATTGTTGCAAATGGCAGTATTTCATTCTTTTTTATAGCAGAGTAGCATTCCATTCTGTAGATATACCACATTTTCCGTATCCACTCATCTGATGATGGACACGTGGGCTAGTTCCAACTCTTAGCTATTATAAAGAGTGCTGCAATGAACATTGGAGAACAGGTATACCTGCAACTTGAGGATTTCCATTCCTCTGTGTATATTCCCAGCAGTGGGATAGCTGGGTCATATGGTAGATCTATCTGCAATTGTTTGAGGAACCCCCATACCATTTTCCCTAGAGGCAGCACCATTATGCATTCCCACCAACAATGTATGAGAGTTCCTTTTTCTCCACAACCTCACCTGCATTTATCATTCACAGTCTTTTGGATATTAGCCATACTAACTGGGGTGAGATGATATTTCAGTGTGGTTTTGATTTGCATTTCCTGAATGCTGAGTGATGTTGAGAATTTTTTCATGTGTTTCTTGGCCATTTGTATATCTTCCTTTGAGAAATGCCTATTTAGCTCTTTTGCCCATTTTTTAATTGGGTTACTTTTTTGTTGTAAAATTGTTTGAATTCCACGTTTATTCTGGATATTAATCCTTTGTCAGATGCATATTTGGCAAATATTTTCTCCCATCTGTTGGTTGTCTTTTCACTCTGTTAATTGTGTCTTTTGCTGTGCAGAAGCTTTATAGTTTGATATAATCCCATTTGTTTATTTTTCCTTTGGTCGCCCATGCTTTTGGGGTGATATTCATGAAGTCTGTGCCTAGTCCTACTTCCTGAAGTCTTTCTCCTATGTTTTCTTTGATAAGTTTTATTGTTTCAGGGTGTATATTAAATTTTTAACACATTTTGAGTTGATTTTGGTATACAGGGAGAGGTATGGGTCTAGTTTCATTTTCCTGCATATTGATATCCAGTTATCACAGCACCATTTGCTGAAGAGGTAGTCTCTTCCCCAGTGTATAGGCTTGGTGACTTTGTCAAAGATCAGACGGCTGTAAGTGGGTGGGTTGATTTCTGGATTCTCTCTTCTATTGCATTGATCAGTGTGTCTGTTTTTATGCCAATACCATGCTGTTTTGGTTATTATAGCTTTGTAATATAGTTTAAAGTCAGGTAGTGTTATGCCTCCTGCTTTATTTGTTTTGCTCAGAACTGCTTTGGCTATGCGTGTTCTTTTGTTATTCCATATAAATGTCTGGAGAGTTTTTTTCATTTCTGACAAAAATGTCATTGGAATTTTGATGGGGATTGCATTGAATTTGTATATCACTTGGCGTAGTATGGACATTTTCACAATTTTGATTCTTCCAATCCAAGAGCATGTGATATCTTTCCATTTTCTTGTGTTCTCTTTAATTTATGTCAGCAGTGGTTTGTAGTTCTCATTATAGAGATTTTTCAGATCCTTGGTTAACTCTATTCCTAAGTATTTTATTTTTTGGTGGCTATTGTAAATGAGCAAGCTTTCTTTATCCCTCTTTCTGCATGTTCACTATTGGAGAAGAGAAATGCTACTGATTTTTTCTGTTGATTTCATATCCTGCTACTTTGCAGAAACCATTTATCAACTTCAAGAGTATTTCTGTAGAGGCTTTAGGCTGCTCAATATATAAGATCTTGTCATCTGCAAAGAGGGACAGTTTGTTTTCATCTTTTCCAATCTGGATGCCCTTTATTTTGTTCTCTTCTCTGATAGCTCTGGCTAGAGCAATCAATATCAAAATGATATTGGCAGAGGGTTTATCATATATGGCTTTAATTATGTTGAGATACTTTCCATCTATACCTAACTTACAGAGAGTGTTTATCATGAATGAGCATTGAATTTTATCAAATGCTTTTTCAGCATCTATAGAGATGATCATATGGTCGTTCTGTTTGATTTTATTAATACACTGTATCACATTTATTGATTTGCATATGTTGAGCAAACCTTGCATCCCTGGGATGAATCCCACTTGATCATCTTGTATAATTTTGCATATGTGTTGCTATATTCTGGTAGCTATTTTTTATTGAGGATTTTTGCATCTATATTCATCAAGGATATTGGTCTGTCGTTTTCTTTTTTAGTTGTATCTTTACCTGGTTTTTGTATCAGAATGATGTTTGCTTCATAGAATGAGTTTGAGAGAATTGCCTCTGTTTCAATCTTTTGGAATAGTTTATAGAGAATTGGAGTCAATTCCTCTTTGAATGTTTGGAAAAATTCTGCTGTGAATCCATCTGTTCCTGGGCTTTTCTTTGTTGGGAGACTTCTGATAAAAGCTTCAAAAGCTTCAAAGCTTTATTGCTGTTGGTCTGTTCAGATCTTTTAAATCTTTTTGGTTCAATTTTGGTAGCTTTGTCTGTCCAGAAACTTAACCATTTCCTCCAGATTTTCAAATTTGTTGGCATATAGTAGTTTATCATAGTCTCAAATGATTCCTTGTATTTCAGATGTATCAGTTGTAATATCACCTTTTTCATTTCTAATTTTTGTTATTTGGATCTTCTCTCTTCTTTTTTTTAGTTAGCCATACTAATGGGTTGTCAATTTTACTTATCTTTAAAAAAAAAACAACTTTTTGATTCATTGATCTTTTGTGTTGTTTTTTGGGTTTCAATTTCGTTAAGCTCTGCTCTGATCTTGATGATTTCTTTCCGTCTGCTAACTTTAGGTTTGGATTGTTCTTGTTTTTCTAGTTCTTTAAGGCACATTATTAGATTGTTCACTTGCCATCTTTCCATTTATCTGAGGTAAGCATTTAATGCAATAAATTTCCCCTTTAGTACTGCTTTTGCAGTATCCAACAGGTTTTGGTAGGATGTATCATTATTTTTGTTAGTTTCAATAATTTTTTTGATTTCCTGTTTGATTTCTTCTTGGACCCATATGTCATTATGTAGCATGCTTTTTAATTTCCATGTGTTTATATAGTTTCCAGAATTTTGTTTGTCATTGGTTTCTAATTTTAATCCATTGTTGTCTGAAAATATACATGGGATGATTCCAATTTTTTTGAATTTGTTGAGACTTGACTTGTGACCTAACATGTGATCTATCCTGGAGAATGATTCATGTGCTGATGAGAAGAATGAATATTCTGAGGTTGCTGTATGGAATGTTCTGTAGATATCTGCCATGTCCAATTGGTCTAGAGTGTTGTTTAGATCTTGTGTTTCTCTGCTGATTCTTTCCCTAGATGATGTGTTCAATATTGATAGTGCGGTTTTCAGGTCCCCTGCTATTATGGTATTAGTGTCTATTTCCTTCTTTAGGTCTAATACAGTTTGTTTTTTAAATCTGCCTTCTCTGACATTGGGTGTATATATATTTCAGATTTTTATGTCTTCTTGATGGATCAATCCTTTTATCATTATGTAGTGGCCCTCACTATCTGTTTTTATGGTTTTAAGTTTAAAGTCTATTTTAACAGATATCAAAATAGCTACTCCAGCCTTTTTTTCATATCTGTTTGCATGGTAAATCTCTTTCCATCCTTTCATTCTTAGTCTATGTGAGTCTTTATAGGTGAGGTGGGTCTCTTGAAGGCAGCATATATTTGGGTCTTTCTTTTTAATCAAGTCAGCTTGTCTGTGTCTTTTGATGTGGAATTTA
Organism: Galeopterus variegatus; assembly: GCF_000696425.1. Taxonomy (NCBI): domain Eukaryota; kingdom Metazoa; phylum Chordata; class Mammalia; order Dermoptera; family Cynocephalidae; genus Galeopterus; species Galeopterus variegatus. Next base: position 587,294 of record NW_007726692.1, on the reverse strand, counting down.
ATCCTTTTACATTAAGAGTTGTTATTGAAAAGTGTTGATTTACTCCTAGCATTTTATTGATTTTTGTTTGGATGTATTAAGTGTCTTTTGTTTCTTTCCTTCTGATTTCCTGTTTGTTTTCTGTATTTGTTGGTTCCTGGGGTTGTAGATAAACTTTTTTTTTCTCTTCATTGTTGGCACTTTTATTTTACTAGTGGGTTTTGATTTTTCTTGAGTTTTTATGACAGTGGTAGTTATTTTTCAGGTACCAAACCAAGTACTCCCTTGAGAATTTCTTGTAAGGGTGGTTGTGTGGTAGTGAAATCCTGCAGTTTTTGTTTTTCTGAGAAATATACTATTTGCCCTTAATTTTGTAAGGATAGCCTTACGGGGTAGAGTATTCTTCGATGGCAATCTCTGTCTTTTAGTATTTTAAATATATCATCCCATTACTCTCTGGCTTTTAGGGTTTGTGATGAGAAGTCTGATGTTACTCGGATTGGAACTCCCTTATAGTTTATTTGATGCTTCTCTCTTGCAGCTTTTAAGATTATCTCTTTGTCTTTGAGTTTTGCCAATTTGACTATAACATGTCTTGGAGAAGACCTTTTTGGGTTGAATACGTTTGGGAATCTATGAGTTTCCTTAATCTGAAGATATGCTTCTTTTCCTATACCTGAGAAATTTTCTGCCACTATTTTGTTGAATATGTTTTCAATGCAATCTCCTTTTTCCTCCCCTTCTTGAATGACCATGACTTGGATATTTGAGCACTTAAGGTTGTCTGATATCTCTCTTAGATTTTCTTCAAATTTTTTAATTCTTTTTTTTTTTTTTGTCTGCCTGTGTTATTTAAAACAGCCCATCTTCAAGGTCAGAAGTTCTCTCTTCTGCTTCTGCAAGCCTGCTGTGAACCGTCTTCCTATAGGGAATGGCTTGGGAGCCTGAGAAGTGATGCCCCTTGTTCTTCAGCCTACAAGTGGGTCCTGTGTATGTGGCATGGCTCTATGGAATTTCTTGTTTGTTTACCTTTGGTTGCTTGACAAAGCTTCCCAGAGTTAAAAGCCTAACCTTTTGGCTCAGTATGGCTTTGGGAAATTCTCTGAAGTTTCTCAAAAGACATGTTAAATTACATCAAAATTAACTGGTTTATTTAAAGGATATTGCTGGTGTTTTTGATGCATGTTCCTGGTATGGGTTGGCTCAATTTAATTTTGTTTTTGATCTTTCTTGTTAGTGATGTGTGCATGGACCCATTGTGGCTATGGTCACACTTTTGTACGTGTGGAATGAAGTCATTATGTTGGACTTCTATCCACATCCCCCTGGAAGGTGGTGGGTCCAAGTGCAGTGGTGTCTACAACTAATTGATCATTAACCAGTTACAGATTTCTTTGTTTTCGCCATTCCCACAGTTTCACTTGACTTATCAAGAGCATAGTAATATTTTTTGTTTCCCTAATAATAATAAGTATGATATAGTAATAATAAGAATGATATAGAGTGTTTTTGTTAGTTTGAGTAGGATCATTTATCTTTTCACTTTGTCCCGTGTGCTGTTCCCAGAGTCTATTGGCAGGGAAATAAAAGGTATCAACATTGTATTTCTTATTATAAATTAAAATGATCAATATACGGTATAAGCCATATTAAATTGTTAACCATAACTAATCAATGTTATTAAAATTAAGTGTAGTAAGTATAAATAAGATTAAAAAGATGTTAATTTGTAAGGTAAGAAGGTTAAGGTTTATAGTTCAAACTCAAAGTCTGACACTCTTTAAAACCAAGCATGCTGCTATTGTATAGTTCCCTGGCCACAAGCCACAGTCTTTGGGGTGAATTATTGATGCATGAGTGGGTGCTTTTGTCACAGTGTGAGTGCTTTGGAACATTCTGATTTTCTTTTTCTATAGAGATGAAATAATAAATGTTTTAATTAAAAGATAAATCATCATGTGAAAGGTTAAGTAAAAAATATAAATAAAGCAAGATTTTTTGGTTGTTCTCCACACTTGCACTAGACACTTGTGGTCTGCCTTTTTCTTTTTCCTCATCCTATCCACATCACCTATTCAGGTCCAACCATTGCTGTGGAGCTGGTCTCTGTCACAAGCCTCCTTTTTAAACTCTCTGCCGTGTTTTTTATTTCATTGAATGAATTCTTCAGTTCAGCAAGCTCTGCTACATTCTTTTTCAGGGCATTGATTTCCTTGTAAATTTCTTCTTTCAGGTCCTGTATACTTTTCATTGTTTCATTGTGCTGTCTAGCTGAGTTTTCTTGTATCTCATTTAGTTTCCTTAAAATTATCACTCGAAATTCCTTGTCAGACATTTCAACGGCTTCTTGTTCTATAGGATCTAGATCTTGAGAGTTATTACACTTTGGTGGTTTACTTTCTTGATTTTTCATATTTCTGGTATCTTTCCTTTGATGTTTAGTCATTGTGGCAGGGGATTTCACGGTCCACAGGTTTGACCCTATTGTCTGGCTAGGATGCTGCTGGGGCTGCCAATTTGGTATGTCTGCCTCAGTGTCTGCTCAGTTGCCCACTAGTGCCTCAGGTACGTGGTTACCTCAGATCTTGGGCCTCTCAGCAGAGGCACCTCTCTGGTTAGCACGCACTCGCCTGGGCTGGGGTGGAGTTGGGTGGTGGTGGCAAGGCCTACCTGCTGGGTCGCATGCTGGCACTGGAGGGCACGTAGTCTCCAAGGATCTTGGGCCTGTCTGGCTGGGTGACTCTAATCGACATGCACTCGGTGGGGCTGGTGATGGAGTCAGGTGGCAGTGAGGCCTACTTGCTGGGTCATGCACTGGCACCACAGGGTGCATAGTCTCTGAAGATCTTGGGCCTCTGTGGCTGGGAACCTCTCTGATTGGCGCGAACTCGGTGGGGCTGACAATGGAGTCAGGTGGTGGCGACATGGCTCACCTGCTGTGTTGTGCACTGGCACCACAGGGTGCTTGTTCTCCGCAGATCCTGGGCTTCTCCAGCTGGGTGCCTCTCCCGGATACTATTATTTTAAAAAAATAGTTGAGTAATATTCCATTGTTCACATATACCAGTTTTTTTAATCCTTTCATATGTTGATAGACACTAAATTTGATGGCTATTGTGAATAGTGCTGCAATAAACATGGAGATGGAGATATCTATTTGGTATACTAGTTTCTTTTAAATAAACAGTAGTGGTATTGCTGGATCATATGGTAGTTCTATTTTTAGTTTTTTGAGAATTCTTCATACTGTTTTGCCATAATGGCTGTACTAATTTACATTCCTAATAACTGTGTATGAGTTCCATTTTCCCTGCATCCTCACCAGTTTTTATTTTTTGTCTTTTTGATAATAGCCATTCTAACTGGGGTGAGATGTGGCAACATGAGTGAGCCTGGAAGTCACTATGTTAAGTGAAATAAGTTAGGCACAGAAAGATAAGTACTGCATATTCTCACTCATGTGGGAGCTAAAAATAAGTTGAGCTTATAGAGGTAAAGAGTAAAATGGTTGTTACTAAAGGCTGGAAAAGGTAGGGGGAAGGAGGAAATGGAGAGATGCTGATTAAGAGATAAAAACTTACAGCTAGATAAGAAGAATAAGTTCTAGTGCTCCGTAGTAGTGCTAGGTGTCTATAATTACAACAATTTGTGGTATATTTTCAAATGGGTAGAAAAGTTTAAATTCTCTAACTATTAAGAAATGGTGAATGCTTGCAATGATGGATATGCTAATTAGCTTGATTTGAACATCACACATTGTACATATGTATGGAAATGTCACTATGTACCTCACAAATATTATAATAAAAAATTGAAAAAAAATAAACAGCAACTTTAACTGCTTAGAGAAAAGTTGTTAGTATTATGCAAAGTGATCTACGGATTCAATGCAATCACTATCAAAATCTTGCCCTCTTTTTCTTTTCAGAAACAGAAAAATCCATCCTAAAATTCATACAGAATCTTGAGGACCACAAACTGCCAATATAATCTTTATAAAGAAGAACAAAATTGGTAGACTCACACTTGCTGATATAAAAACTTATTAAAAAGCTACTATAATAAAACAGTATGGTATTCCATGGGATATCATCTCACACTCATTAGGACAGCTATTATCAAATAATCAAACAAACAAATAGGAAATAAGTGTAAGTGAGGTTGTGGAAAAATGGGAACCCTATGAACTGTCAGCAATAATTTAAAATGGTCCATCCAATATGGAAAACAGTATGGAGCTCCTCCACAAAATTAAAAATAGAACAACACTATGATCCAGCAATTCCACATTTGGTATATGTCCAAAAGAATTAAAAAGAAGATCTTGATGAGATAGCTGCACACCTATGTTCATTGAAGCATTATTCCATAGCCAATAGCTAGAGGCAACCTAAATTTCAATTGATGGATGAAAGGATAAAGAAAAGGTAGAACACACATACAACGAAATGTTATTCAGCCTTAAAAAAAAAGAAAATCATGTCATATGCTACAACATGGATGAAACTAGATGACATTATGTTAAGTAAAATAAGCCATTTACACACAAAAAATACTGAATGATTCCCCTTATATGAGGTATCTAGTGTCAAATCCATAGAAGCATAAATTAGAATGGTGATTTCCAAGGACTGGGAGGAGGAAGGAAAAGCAGAATTGTTGTTTAATGATTTATAGAGTTTCTGATGTGCAAGATGAAAAAGTTCTAGAGATCTGTTGCACAACAAAGTACATATAGTTAACACTAATATACTTTATACTTAGAATTTTTAATACAAAAAAATGTTATTTTTTTACCACAATAATAATAATAAAACAATATGGTATTAGCATAAAAGCAAACATGTAGTATAGTAGAAAAGAATAGAGGGCCTAGAAATAAACACTCTCGTATATGCTCAAATGATTTTAATGTATGCCAAGACCATTCAATGGGGTACAAATAATCTTACAGCAAATGGTTTTAGGAAAGCTGGATATCCACATGCAAAAGAATCAAGACAGACACTTACCTAAAACCATTTACAAAATTTTTCAAAATGTACCAAAGTCCTAAATCTATGAGCTAAAACTCTTAGAATAAAACCTAGGGGGAAAGCTTCGTGATATCAGATTAAGCAATGATTTCTTGCATATGACATGAAAAGCAGAGGGAACAAAAGGAAAAAAAAATAGATAATTAGACTACATTAAAGTTAAATGTTTTTGCATCAATATATCTTAACAAGACCATAAATAGGCAAACCACAGATCAGGAGAAAATATTTGAAAGTTACATTTCTGATACAGTATTAACATCCAGAATATGCAAAGAACTCCTTAAACTCACCACCACCAAACACAAACAACCCAAATCAAATACAGGCAATTGGACAAAAGATTTGTACAAATATTTCCCCAAACAAGATATAGAAATGGCCAGTAAGCACATGAAAAGATACTCAATGCTCTGAGTCAGCCACAACAGAAAAGGCAGGCACCACAGTATCCTCAGTGCAGGCCAGTTCCTGCTGTCCAGAGAGGCCTGAGAGCAGCCAGACCAACGTGCCCCAAGTCAGACACAGCAGAGGATCCGGGCACCATGGGACCCCCCAACCCAGGCCAGTCCCTGCTTTCAGATAAGCCCAAGAGCCACTGGGTTCACACACCCTGAGCCAGCCATGCCAGAAGAAGCAGGTGATGTGGGACCCCAGCCCAGGCCAGTCCACACCATGCAGAGAGGCCTGAGAACCACTTAGCCAACACACCCCAAGTCAGCTGCACCAGAATAGGCAGGCACTGTGTGACCCACAGCCCAGGTCAGTCCCTGCTGCCCAGAGAGGCCTGAGAGCTGCCAGACCCAAATGCCTAGAGCCAGTCATGACAGAAAGGCAGGTGCCATGTGATCCCCAGCCTAGGCTACTTCCTACTTCCCAGAATTGGCAGCCCCATCAGGATCCAGGCCAGACATCAGAGTGGAATGAGTGGACTGTAATACCCCCTGCCACAATGACTAAACGCCAAATGAAAGATACATGAAATATGAAAAATCAAGAAAGTACATCATCACCAAAGGAAAATAACAACTCTCAAAATCTAGATCCCTTAGAACAGGAAATCCTTGCAATGACTGACAAGGAATTTTGAGCAACAATTTACAAGAAAACTCAGTGAGACAACACGATGAAATGAGCAAAAATAATACAGGATCTGAAAGAAGAAATGTACAAAGAAATCAATGACCTGAAAAAGAATGTAGCAGAGCTTGTGGATCAGAAGGATTCATGCAACAAAATAAAATACAGAACAGAGTCTAAACAGCAGGCTAGAACAAGAAGACAACAGAATTTCTGACCTTGAAAACAGGCTGTTTGAATTAACACAGGCAGACCAGAAAAAAGAAAAAGGAATAAAAAAATTGAAGAAAGTCTAAGAGAGATAACAGACAAACTTAAGCAGTCAAATATCTGAAACGTTGGTATTCCAGAAGGAGAGGAAAAATGAAATGGCATTGAAAACATATTCAACAAAATAGCAGAAAACTTCCCAGGTATGGGGAAAGTCACAGATCTTCAGAGACAGGAGACACAAAGATCCTCAAACATATTCAACCCCAAAAGGTCCTCTCCAATATATGTTGTAGTTAAACTGGAAAAATTCAAAGACAAAGAGAAAATCTTAATAGCTGCAAGAGAAAAGCATGAAGGCACCTATAACTGTGCCCCAGACTAGCATCAGACTTTTTATCGGAAACCCTAGAAGCCAGAAAAGAATGGGAGGATACATTCAAAATACTCAAAGACAAAAATTGCCAACCAAGAATACATTACCCAGCAAGGCTATCCTTCCAAAATGAAGGACAAATACTATATATCTCAAGCAAAAACTGCAGGAGTTCACTACCACACATCCAGCCTTACAAGATATTCCCAATTTGGTAATGGGTTTGATACCTGAAAAACAACCATCACTGCCATGAATACTCAAGAAAGAATAAAACCTACCAGTAAAACAAAAACACTAACAGTAAAGAAAAAATAAAAAAGATTATCTACCACCCCAAGAAACCAACTAATATAGAAGACAAACAGAAAAATAGAAGGAAAGGAACAAAAAATAATTAAGACTTCTAAACAAAATCAATAAAATGCTGAGAAATCAACACCGTTTAATAATAACTTTAAATGTAAAGGGATTAAATTCTCCACTCTAAAACAAAGACAGACTGACTGGATTAAAAAGATGCAACCAACAATATGCTGCCTTCAAGAGACACACTTCACTTGTAAAGACACACATAAACTAAGAGTGAAAGGATGGGAAAAGAAATACCATGCAAATAGAAATGAAAAACGAGCTGGAGTAGCTATTCTTATATCAGCTAAAATATACTTTAAATCAAAAACCATAAAAAGTGATAAAGAAGGCCACTATATAAGGATAAAAGGATCTATCCATGAAGAAGACATGAAAATCATAAATATCTACGAAACTCTGGAAACTATACATACTCATGGAAATTAAACAACATTCTACTTTATGACATAATTCGAAGGAGAAATTAAACAGGAAATCAAAAAAATTCTTAAAACGAATAAAAATCAAATCAAACACATCATACCAAAACTTGTGGGATAGTTCAAAAACAGTGCTAAGGGGAAGTTTATCACATTAAATGCTTACTTCAGAAGAATGGAAAGATGGCAAATAAACAACTTAACACTTCACCTTAAAGATCTAGAAAAGCAGGAGCAATCCAAACCCAAATGTAGTAGACAGAAATAAAGTCAGAGCAGAAGTAAATGAAATAGAAACCAAAAAAATGATACAAAAGATCAATTAAACAAAAAGTTGTATTTTTTTTAAAGATAAATAAAATTGAAAAACCTTTAGCAAGGCTAACTAAGAAGAGAGAAGACCCAAATAACAAAATTTAGACATAAAAAAGGTGGTATTACCACTGATACATCTGAAATACTAGGAGTCATTAGAGACTACTAGAAAAAAACTATATGCCAACAAATTTGAAAATCTGGAGGAAATGGATACATTTCTGTACACATACAAACTACTAAAACTGAGCCAAGGAAATATAGAAAATCTGAACAGAACAATGACTATAAAAGAGATTGAAGCTGTTATCAGAAGACTCCCAAAAAAGAAAATCCCAGGAATGGATGGGTTCACTGCAGAGTTCTACCAAACTGTCAAAGGGGAAACAATACCAATTCTCTACAAATTATTCCAAAATATTGAAGGAGAGATCATTCTCCCAAACTCATTCTATGAGGCAAACATCACCCTGATACCAAAACCAGACAAAGATTCTTCAAAAATAGCAAACTACAGGCCAATATCCTTGATGAATATAGATGCAAATCCCTCAATAAAATACTAGCTAATAGAATACGGCAAAACATAAACAAAATTATACACCAATCATACACTTGGCATGACCAAGTGGGATTCATGCCAGGGATGCATGGTTGGTTCAACATATGCAGTTCAGCAGATGTGATACACCACATCAATAAAAGCAAAAACGCAAAACATATGATCATCTATATAGACATTGAAAAAACATTCAACAAATTCAACACTTGTTCATGATAAAGACTCTTTACAAGTTAGGTATAGATGGAAACTGCCTCAAAACAATTAAAGCCATATTTGATAAGCCCACTGCCAATATCATCTAGAACAGGAACTAGAAAAGGATGCCCACTCTCACCACTCCTATTCAAAATAGTGTGGGAATTATTATCCAGAGCAATCAGAGAAGAGAAGAAAGTAAAGGGCATCCGGATTGAAAAAGATGAAGTCAAAAAGTCCCTGTTGGTAGATGATATGATGCTACATATTGAACAGCCTAAAGCCTCTATAAAAAAAACCTCTTTTCAGCAAAGTTGCAGGATACAAAATCAACACACAAAAATCAGTACCATTTTTATACTCCCACAGTAAACATGCAGAAAAAGAAATTAAGAAAGCTAGCTCATTTAGCATAGCCACCAAAGAAAATAAAATACATAAGAATAAAGTTCACCAAGGATGTGAAAAATCTCTACAAAGAGAACTACAAACCACTGTTGAGAGAAATTAAAAAGGACACAAGAAGATGGAAAGCTATCCCATGCTCTTGGATTGGAAGAATTAACATTGTGAAAATTTCCATATTATCCAAAGTGATTGTATTAGTCCATTTTGTGTTGCTATAACAGAAATACCTGGGACTGGGTAATATATAAAAAACAGGTTTATTTGGCTTACAATTCTGGGAGAGTTGTATCTGGCATGGGCCTCTGGCTGCTTCTATTCATGGCAGAATGTGGCAGAAAGTAGCAGACAGCTGGCAGGTATAAGCAGACCAGACTGCGATAGGAAGCAAGAGAGAGAGTGCGGAGGTTCCAGGGCCTTTTAAACAACCAGCTGCCGTGGGAACTAATAGAGCAAGAACTCACTCATCAATGTCCCCTCACCAGGGAGAGCATTAATCCACTCATTAGGGATATGCCCCCATGACTCAGTCAGTTTCTGACACTGCCACACTGGGAATCAAATTTCCACATGAGTTTTGGAGGGGACAACACATTGGAACTCCATCAGTGATCTACAGATTCAATGCAATCCTCATCAAAAATCCAGTGACATTTTTCTCTGAAATGGAATGAATTATCCAGACACTTATATGGAATAACAAAAGACCAAGCATAGGCAAAGCAGTCCTGAGCAAAATAAATAAATAAATAAATAAATAAATAAATAAATAAATAAATAAATAAATTAAAAATAAAGCTGGAGGCATAAAATTACCTGACTTTAAAATATAATACATAGCTATAATAACCAAAGCAGCATGGTACTGTCATAAATACAGAAACATGGATCAATGGAATTGAAGAGAGAATGCTGATATCAGCCCACACACCTACAGCAATCTGATCTTTGGCAAAGGCACCAAGTCTACACACTGGGGATGAGACTGCCTCTTCAGCAAATTGAGCTGGGAAAACTGGATATCCATATGCATGAGAACAAAACTAGACCCATACTTTTCACCATATCAACTCCAAAATCAACTCAAAATGGATTAAATAATTAAGTATACATCCTGTACCACTAAAACTCCTTAAAGAAAACATAGGGAAAACACTCCAGTAAGTAGGAGTGGGCACAGACTTCGTGAATATGATCCCCAAAGCACAAACAACTAAAGAAAAAATAAACAAATGGGATTATATCAAACTAAAAAGCTTCTGCACAGCAAAAGAAACAATTACCAGAGTGAAAAGACAACCAACAGAGTTGGAGAAAATATTTGCAAAATATACACCTGACAAAGGATTAATATCCAGAATATACAAGGAACTCAAACAACTTTACAGCAAAAACAAAACAAAACAATACAAACAAACAAAAAAAATCACAATTAAAAAATGAGCAAAGGAGCTGAATAGGTATTTCTCAAAGGAAGATATATGAATGGACAACAGACACATGAAAAAATGTTCAACATCACTCAGCATCTGGGAAATGAAAATCAAAACCACTTTGAGATACCATCTCACTCCAGTTAGGATGGCTAATATTCAAAAGACTGAGAATGATAAGTGCTGGAGAAGTTGCAGAGGAAAAGGAACTCTCAAACACAGTGGGACTGCAAAATAGTACAGCCGTTATGGAGAATGGTATGGAGGTTCCTCAAACAATTACAGATAGATCTACCATGTGACCCAGCTATTCCACTGCTGGGAATATACACAGAGGAATGGAAATCATCACACTGAAAGGATACCTGTACTCCAATGTTTATTGCAGCACTATTTACAGTAACCAAGAGTTGGAATCAGCCCAAATTTCCATCAGCAACTGAGTGGATAAGGAAACTGGTATATCTACACAACGGATGTCTACTCTGCTATAAAAAAGAATGAAGTACTTCCATTTGCAACAACTTGGATGGACTTAGGGAAAATTATATTAAGTGAAACAAGTCAAGAACAGAAAGAGAAATGCCACATGTCCTCACTTATTTGTGGGAGCTATAAATAAATAAACAGAAACAAATAAAGGTTGGGAAGAGGAAGAAGAGACAACAATCACAGCAATTCCTTGAACTTGTTAAGACAAATGAACAGATATGATATGGGGGAGGAGGGGAGAGTGGAAGGGGAAAAGAGGAATGGATACAGGGTCATGAAAATAAACTACAATACATATGGAGAAGTTAAATTAAAAAAAGATACTCAAGATTGCTAATCATTAAGAAAATGTAAATAAAAATCACAATGCAATACTATTTCTCACCTACAAGGATGTCAACAATCCAAAAAATAGAAAAATATAAAGCAAGTGTTGAGGATGTGAAAAAATGCAAACATTCACACATTGTTGATGGGAATGCAAAATAACACATATAGCCAGTGTGAAAAATAATTTGGCAGTTCCACAACAAGATAAGTATAGAATTACCATATGACCCAATAAAAAAATTTCCTGATATTTGGGAACTAAACAATATATTAATAATATATGGGTTAAAGACTCACTTCGATTGTTTATGTGAAAAAAAAAATCAAATATAGCTACTGAAAATGTATTAGAATCAATAGATGAATAGTAAGGTTTCAGGATTCAAGAACAATGCAGAAATTAATGGTATTTTTGTATAGTAGTAATAAGTGCTCACAAACAAAATCTAAAAATTAATATTATTTACAGTAGTATCAAGAGTATAAAATACCACGGGATAAAATTAACAAAGTTTACACAACAAATGTACACTAAATACACAATACTAAATGAAATGCACACTGAATATGTGTGTGTGTGGTGTGGTGTGGGTATGTTGTGTGTATAAAGTGCCAAGAAAAAACAAAGGGAATTAAATAAAGAGAAAGATGCACCTTGCTTGTGGAATGAAAGACTCCTTCTCATTAATATTAATTCTCCCCAAGGTGATCTACAGAGTCACACTATTCCAATAAAAATCCTAGCAGGTGTTTTTGTAGAAATTTACAAGAATATTCCAAAATGTATTTGAAATGGAAAGAACTGATTATAGTCAAAACAATGTTGAAAATGAAAAATAAAGTTGAAAGACCTGTACTACCTGATTTCAAGGCTTATCATAAAGCTACGGATCATCAATATAGTGTACTGTTAGCATTGATGATCAGTGGAACAGAATGAAATCCAGATATATTCCCATACATAGCCTGAGTGAGTGTGACTGAGTGATACTTGACAATGTTGCTGAAGCAATTCAGAGAGAGTGGGATACTATTTTAACAGATGACACTGGAAATATTAGATATGCCTGTACAAATAAAATAATCCTTGACCATTATCTCATATCATATAAAAATTAACTAGCAAAGGATCATTGTAAGAGCCAAAATTATAAAACAATTTTAAAAAAGAGAAAATTTTAGTGACCTTATGTTAGGTAAATGTTTATTAAAATATGCATCAAAAGCACGAGTTACATAAGAAAACATGATTTATTAAAAATTAATATGAAAATTAAAAATATTTGCTCTTCCAAAAACACTGTTAAGAAAATGAAAAGTCATACTATAGACTGGGATAAATTATTTTTCAAAAATTTCTATCTCACAAAGTACTTTTATCCAGAATATATAAAGAACTCTTACAACTAAAAAAATTAAACAATTCTTTTTTTTAATGGGAAAAAAAATTGAACAGACACTTCACCCTAGAAGATATACAAAAGCCTAATAAGCATATAAAAATTTGCACAAAATCTTTAGCCATCAGTGAAATGAAAAATAAAACCTACATGAGATACCAGTTTAAATCAATAGGATGGTTTATAATAAAAAGAAAGATAACAACAAGTGTTGGTGAGAATGTGGAGAAATTGGAACTCTCCCACATTCCTGGTGAAAAAAATGAATGGTGTAGCTACTTTGCAAATAGTTTGACAGTTACTCAAAATGTTAAAAATAGATTAATCATATGACCTAGAAATTAAACTCCTGGGTATATAGAGAAGAGGAACTAAAACAAATGCCCACACAAAGACTTGTGCATGCATGTTTCAGCTGCACAAGCTGAAAACCTACTCAAGAATTAGTAATAGAAAACTTCCCAGGTATAGTACAGAATACAGACCTTCAGATCCAAGAAGCTCAAAGTTCCCCAAACAGATTCAACAATAAAAGATCCTCCCCAAGTCATGTTATAGTTAAATTTGCAAAGCTCAAAGACAAAGAGAGAAATCTATAAGCAGCAAGAGAAAGGCATCATGTCACTTATAGGGGAACCCCCATCAAACTAACAACAGACTTCTCAACCAAAATCCTAAAGGCCAGAAGAAAGTGGAATGATATATTCCAAATACTAAAGGAAAAAAAAAATTGCCAGCCAAGAATTCTTAACCCAGCAAGGCTCTCCTTCAGAAATGAGGGAGAAATAGTGTATTTCCCAGACAAACAAAAGTTGTGGGGGTTCACCACCACACGACCAGCCCTGCGAGAAATTCTCAACGGAGCCATTCATCTGGAATCTGAATAATGGTGACCACTATCACAAATACACAAGAAAACAAAACCCACAGTTAAAACAAAAATGCCAGCAAGAAAGAGAAGGAAGCTAAATTATTCCACCATAAATTCCCAACTGACCTTGAAGAAGAGAAATAAAAGGGGAAATAATGATCAAAAGACATTTAAACCATCTAAACTAGAAGCAACGAAATGACAGGAATTAAGCAACATGTGTCAATAATTACTCTAAATGTGAATGGACTAAAATTGAAAGGATGAAAAAGATATACCATTCAAATAGAAACCAAAAACGACCAGGAGTAGCTATTCTCATATCGGACAAAATAGACTTTAAACCAAAAAACATAAAAAAAGAAAAGGAGGCCACCATACACTGATAAAGCGAACTATCCAGCTAGAACACATAACAATCATAAACATATATGCACCCAATACCAGAGCACCGAGATATATTAAGCAAACACTCTTAGACCTACAGAAAGAGATAGGACCTAATATGTTAACGATGGGTGATCTGAACACCACTCTCTCAGTATGGGACAGGTCTTCCAGGCAACAAGTCAACAAAGAGATACAGGATTTAGTCTACACCCTAGACCAACTGGACTTGGCAGATATATACAGAACATTTCACCCAACAGCTAAAGAATATACGTTCTTCTCATCAGCTCATGATACAGTCTCCAGGACAGACCACATATTAGGTGACAAATCCAGTCTCAGGAAATTTAAGAAAATTGAAATCATTCCAAATATCTTTTCAGACTACAATGAACTAAAACTGGAAATAACAATAAGCAAAATGCTGGAAGCTAAACAAATACATGGAAACTAAATAATAGGCTCCTGAATGACCTATGGATCCAAGAAGAAATTTAACAGGAAATCAAAAAATTACTAGAAACTATTGAAAATAAAGACACACCATACCAAAACCTGTGGCATACTGCAAAAGCAGTACTAAGAGGCAAATTTATTGCAGTAAATGCTTTTATCAAAAGAATGGAAAGATTTCAAATAAACGACCTAACACTACACCTCAAAGAACTTGAAAAATAACGACAGTCCAAACCTAAAAATAGTAGATGGGAAGAAATAATTAAAATCAAAGCAGAACTAAATGAAATAGAGACCCCCAAAAACAATAGAAAAGATCAACAAACTAAAAGTTGGTTTTACAAGAAGGTAAATAAAATAGACACACCATTAGGTAGATTAACAGAAAAAGGAGAGAGAAGACCCAAATAACAAAAATTAGAAATGAAAAGGGAGACATTACAACTGATACCGCAGAAATACAAAGAATCATTATAGACTATTATAAACAACTGTATGGCAAGAAATATGAAAATGTGGAAGATTTGAATAAGTTTCTAGAAACATATAAATTACCAAAACAAAACCAAGAAGAGACAGAACATCTGAGCATACCAATAACAAGCAAGGAGAATGAAGCAGGAATTAAAAATCCAACAAAAAAAAGTCCTGGTCTGGATGACTTCACATCTGCATTCTATCAAACTTTTAATGAGGAGTTAATACCAATTCTCTTCATACTATTTCAAACAACTGAAACAGACACTACTCTGCCAAACTTATTCTATGAGGCCAACATAACTCTGATACCAAAACCAGATAAAGACACAACAAAAAAGAAAATTGCAGGCCAATGTCCTTGATGAATCTTGATGCTAAAATCCTCAACAAAATATTAGCAATCAGAATACAGCAACATATTTAAAAAAATTATATACTGTGATCAAGTGGGATTCATTCCAGGGATGCAAGGATGGTTAAACATATGAAAGTCAATAAATGTGATTTGTCACATCAACAAGCTCAAGGACAGAGACCATATGATTATCTCGATAGATGCCAAAAAAGGACTTGAGAAAATTCAACAACCCTTCATGATAAAGACTCTCAATAAATTAGGTATAGAAGGAAAATATCTCAACAGAATAAAAGCTATTTATGACAAGCCCACCCCCAGCATCATTCTGAGAGAGGAAAATTTGAAGGCCTTCCCCTTAAGGACATGAACAAGACAAGGATGTCCACTCTCACCACTACTATTTAACACAGCAGTGTTGGTACTAGCTAGAGAAATCAGGCAAGAGAGAGAAAGAAAGTGAATCCTGATTGGAAAGCTAAAATCAAACTTTCTCTATTTGCAGATGACATGATTCTGTATATAGAAAAACATAAAGACACTATCAAGAAACTCCTAGAGCTGGTTAATAACTTCAGTAATGGTGCAGGATACAAAATAAATGTCCCCAAATTGGTAGCATTTATATACTCAAATAATGAATTAACAGAGAGAGAAATAAAGAAAGTAAGCCCATTTACAATTGTCATGAAAAAATAAGATACCTAGGGATCAATTTAATGAAGCAGGTGAAAGACCTCTATGATGCAAACTACAAACCACTTCTGAAAGAAATTAAAGATGACACAAAAAGATGGAAAGATATTCCATGCTCTTGGATTGGAAGGATTAAAATTGTGAAAATGTCTACACTACCCAAAGTGATCTATACATTCAATGCAATCCCTATAAAAATACCAATGTCATTCTTCACAGAAATGGAATAGTCTTATCTATCAAATAGGAAAATAAAAGGCCCTGAATAGCCAAAGCAATCCTGAGGGGGGGAAAAAAAAGAAGAAAGCCAGAGGCATAACTCTGCCTGACATCAAATTATACTATAAAGCAGTTGTAACCAAAACAGCATGGTTCTGGTGTAAAAATAGACATTCAGACCTGTGGAGGAGAATAGAAAACCCAGAAACCACTCCTCAGGCATATAGCCATTTGATATTAGACAAATGCAACAAAAATCTACATTGGGGAAAAGATTGCCTCTTCAACAAGTGGTGCTGGGAAAATTCGATATCCATATGCAGAAGAATGAAACTAGATATTCATCTCTCACCATAACCTAAAATCAACTCAAAATGGAATAAAGACCTAGGTATAAGACTTGAAAATGTAAAATTCTAAAAGAATATATAGGTGAAGCAGTTCAGCAATTAGTTCTGGGTACAGGATTTATGAACATGAGCCCAAATTAAAAGCAGCAAAAATAAATAAATAAATAAACAAACAAACAAACAAATGGGACTGTATCAAACTAAAAAGCTTCTGCACAGCAAGGAAACAATCAAAGAGTGAAATGACACTCCACAGAGTGGGTGAAAATTTTTGCTAACTGTGCATCTGGCAACAGTTTAATATCCATAATGTACATAGAACTCAAGCAATTATACAGTATAACAACAAATGACCCAATTAAGAAATGGGCAAAGGCTTGAATAGACATTTTTCAAAGGAAGACATACAAATGGGCAACAGATACATGAAAAAATGCTCAACATAACTAGGCATCAGGGAAATGCAAATTAAAACCACTTTGAGATACCACCTCACTCCAGTTAGACTGGCTATGATCAAAAAGATGGTGAATAACAAATGCTGGCAAGGATTTGGAGAGAAGGGGACAGTTCTGCACTGTTGGTGGGACTGTAAATTAGAACAACCACTATGGAAAACAGTATGGAGGTTTCTCAAACTACTACAGGTAGATCTTCCATATGATCCAGCAATCCCTCTTCTGTGTATATATCCAGAGGAGTTGAGATCATCATGTCAAAGAGATACCTGCTCTCTCTTTTTCATCCCAGCTCTGTTTACAATAGCCAAGATATGGAACCAACCTAACTGTCCATCGATGGATGAATGGTTAATGAAACTGTGGTATACATACACTATGGAACACTATTCTGCTGTAAAAAAGAATGAAATACTCCCATTTGCAACAACATGGATGAACCTGGAGAAACTCATGTTGAGTGAAATAAGCAAAGCACAGAGAGATAAAACCACATGTGCTCACTCGTACGTGGGAGCTAAGAGAGAAAGGGAGGAAGGAAAGAAAGACCACAGCAGTGCTGTGGTCTAACAGAGGGAGGGAACATTCCTGGGGCTACAAAGTGGAGTGTTTGTAGGGGGAGGTAGGTTGGGGGATAATTGGGTGGGGACAGGTGGTGTAAGGGTAATTTCTGGTGGTGGGTGTGCCCCCAGTGTGTATCTGGCCCTCACATCATGGGCAGGAAGGGTGACAATTAACTTTGTATCTCATGAATATTCTTAATATAAATAAATAAGTTCAGTTTTATAATATAAATTACGCTTCAATAAAGAGTAAGGAGTGTTTTAGGTTTTGGTTTGAGAACCTGGACTTTAAATTCAATCCCTGATAAATAATATAATTATGCTATGTAGTCAGCATGATGAGGTGGAGAGAGCACAGGATGTGGAACAAGGGAACATAGGTTCTAACTGCTTTCCTGGAATGTAACCTTAGACCAGCTACTTTGTTTTCTCTGAGACTACTCGCTTGTAAAATGGGCATAATACTTACCTATTTAACTCATGAGGTTGTTGGGGAAGTTAAAAAAACATCTTGTATGTATACATATACGTGTTCGTATACATATGCATATATCAATACGTGTCTTTATGTTTGTATGTGTACATAAATATCCCCAGGTACATATTTATTTATATTTACATATCTCATACCCCCTAATTGAAAATATGAGATGCTACAGAGATAGAACTTTTAAAATACATCATACACTTTAACATTTACAATAAAAAGAGCCTGTTGATGCTGCAAAAATCAA
Source organism: Galeopterus variegatus (assembly GCF_000696425.1). Classification (NCBI taxonomy): domain Eukaryota; kingdom Metazoa; phylum Chordata; class Mammalia; order Dermoptera; family Cynocephalidae; genus Galeopterus; species Galeopterus variegatus. The sequence goes on along the minus strand of NW_007726692.1, from coordinate 569,112 downwards.
TAGCATATGTGAAAGTGCTTTGAAAATGCTAAAATTATAACGAATGGAATAACTGTTATAAATGGTAAAATTATTGTTACAGTAACATCTTCCCTATCCTGAATTCAGGTAAATGACACCGTTACTACAATTTAGAAACCTTGTCATCCAATTTGGTTCAAATTTTATAAAGATAGTTTTGGTGCATAAAATGGTAAATGCTAAGCAATCAAGGAAAGTCAGTTACTCTCAAAGTCCTAATTTCTATAAGCACTTTTATAGAGCCTATGTTTTACTAGACTGCTATTTGCATAGAAATAAAAATATTTGTGTAGTGCCATCCAGATTCTTTTACCCAAGCTTTGCAAGTCTGACATCATCCACTTGTGAAATGACCAGTTAGTGGGACGAAGTACAGACTGTGGATGTGACATGGTTTCATTCTGTTCAAGGCTCATTCATCTAAGTGAAGATCAAATGTGAGATCTTGGCATCAGACTAACCAACTGAGCTAATTGGAGCAGATGAAAAACAAAAACAACCTATGCAAAATTTATTGACTAAAAGGATTTGTACTTCGTGGTGAGAAAATACACAATCTCAAGAAAACTATTTCACCTGGAACGTAGGGCAAACCATATGGGAGTACAAACTTCAGCTTAATTTGAGAAAACCATAATTCCATGTATCTCTCCATCATGCATTATTTGGCATATCAGAAGGGGCGCTGGATCAACACTCAACCTTTGTTAACTACAGTTACAGATCAATATATGGCCTTTATTGAGTTATTTCACAAGGAGTCTCTTACTGTAGCCCAAGGTTGGTTTTTTAGTACTTAGCAGAAAGTGGTTGATGAGATTGGGAGAAAAGTAAAAAAGTTTTAAACTTTTACATTTTTTAACCCTTCACAGCATATTCATTGGTTTGACATTAAGAGACAGCACATATAATTTGAATTATATCCTTTATTTTATTGTTTAAAGACATATATTGGCCGATCAACAAAATATTAAACACAAAAGTGTTCTAATTGATAGTTACTGTCCATTCGACTAAATTATGAAAAAAGTTCCCCCAGAATATAATTATTTCGTAAAATACACAGCATGTTTTAGCATCCACACAATCCACTAACTAAGCATTTTATATGTAGATGCTTTATTGTACTCGAAGGTAGCTTCCAGAGAAATCATGCTTCAGGAATGCAGTGCATTGCTAGAAAGTATGAGTATTATCAATGGCCTCTCTTTCCCCTGTCCTTTCTCCTCTTTTGAATACTTTCATATTCTTTTACTGATTCAGTTTTCATAGTCAATATAAAGTCAAGAGATCTTTTCACTTAGATTTTTGGGGCTAGGTTTCCACTGCCCAGTCTTTCTCTCAGAAAATGTATAATATATTAAGACGAAAACTTACACATCAGAAGGGCAACTAAACAAAATTCCTACCTAAATAGCCCAGTTATTTCCTAGTTGCTAAGTCCTTAAGGAAGCAGCTTAGTAGAAAGAACTTAACTTTAGAATTGATATACCTGAGAGGGGATCCGTCCAAGACCAGGAAGATCCCATACCCCACCAAGAACCGCCTAAAAGGGCTCTTCCTATTGACGTCCTGCCCCAACTACACTTAAGAGATGGGGTCCGGGATCAGCTTTGCCATCGTGACACAGTGTCTCCCAGTGACCCTTTTCTCCCTGGTGGGCTTCACCCAAATAACCATCTTGGCAAAGGGCAAGCACAGCAGCTACCTGAACGAGTTCCATGATTACCTGCCTCTGCGCATGCCTATTATCCCTTTCCTGCTCTGAGCCGCTTACCCTACCCGTGCTCAGCCAAGCCAGCCTTTCCTCTTCCTACCCCAGTGTTATCCTGGGGGAAGAGTTGGGACCAGCCCTCTCCAGCACCTGGAATAAAACCTGCCTGCTCCAGTTGGGAAAAAAAAAAAAAAAAAAAAAAAAAAAAATTGATATATCTCGGGATTTAGAGTTAGAAATCTTTTGAAACTCTACCATATGAATGAGCAAGTCATTTAACTATCAAGAGACTGAGTTTCCACATCAAATTACTTCTTAGGAATTTTATGAGCGTTTAATTAAATAATTAAATCATGTGATGTAAATAAACTTCCTGGCACAATACTTGATATTTAGTAATTTTTCAATCCATTTTGCTTGTTATACTGTCAACTGAAGAGAGGAGTTTTTTTTTTTTTTTTTTTAATGGAAGTAATTCAAACTTTTTAATATCGGGCAATTTAAATATTTATCCAAATCTTCAATAACAGACTTTGAGTCTTGCTTCATACAAGGCTGTTGCTTCCTTAGGTAATTCCTCCATGGACCCCTTCCTCCAGGGACACATTAGGTAATTCTTCCATGGAAACTTTCATTTGATGTGTCCTAGGAGAGTTTCCAAGTTGTCAAATAAAAATAAAAGGATTTTACAGTTGTTGTAGCTTTATGTATGTTTGACCTCTGAATATGCTTCCGTCTAGGTGTTTTTTAGTTAGTCTGTTCATCCCATTTGAACTCTGTCACACTATAATTCAGGAGCAAAAGGCTTTAGACTTAGGCTTCATCTCCACTTACAAAATAAGATCTAATGAAACAAAATATTTCTACGTGTTTTCTTCGTAGACAATAATTTAAGAATTGTGAAGATTCATTTCTAAAACTAGAATGTACCAAGAGGCGCAATTTAGCTGACCTTAGAAAGCAGTGCCATATTTCATCTTGTATGATCTGTCCACTAAGAGATGCACACCATTAAGATGTAAAGTGAGGTAGAGAAAGAGGAGGAGAAAGAACACCAGGAGAACAGTCAGGCCATTTAACAAAAGAGGCAGAAGATCCAAGCAGCCAGGCTTGTGGGAAAACACAAACATAGTGGCATTTAAATTATCTGAAAGCTGTATTATAGTGAGAGGTTTTTACACCTAAATTAGCCTAATGGATCTTAATAAAGTTCAGCGGCTATGTTGTAAATGAAATCAAAACCAACCACATATATCTTTACGGCTGACAGCCCTTAAAAGCAGATATATGAGCGAAAGATGGGAAAGTTTAAATATGTTAAAAACAAAAGTTTCACAATGCAAGAGCAGTAATTTACATATTCATACTAATGTTTATTTCAGAAATCAAAGTTAGTTTTCCACACAACTAAACACTGGAAAGCCTTGTTATTTAGCGATTTATCCCCCCACCAAATACAGAGCAATTGAGTTCAAAATTAAGACACTTAGCTGATGACTTTTTTTCCATGTTTGCGTCTTGATATGAACTACATAACTTACAGAGTTATTGTTCTGAAAAGTATATTTAAAAGTGCAAAAGTTTAAAAAGATTTTGGAGTTGTTTCTGGATGTGAATCACCATTGCTCTGTTCTACCCTAAAGCATTCCTGGCTCTAGGATTTTATTTTTCTCTCTTTAGCAAAATACGTCCAGCCTGTGACCAATTCACTCAAATCTCTGATCCCTGAGTATGAATTCTAATGATTTGTCATTTCTTACTTGTAACATTTGTATTTTTAATAGAAACCTCTGGATATAGGTGCCTAATCAAAATAATGATTCTAATATTTGGTATGTTGGAATAAGCCTTTCAAAGCCCTTTTCTCCAGGACCTATCATAACAGCTATTCAACCTATGAAGTAGAACCATCCCCATCAGGAGGAATAGTCAGGCTTATACATGCTATTCTGAGAAGTGGTTTAGTCTCATATTTAAATGTTTTATTGTTAGAATAATTCTTTTAAACAGTTGTTTAAACAATACTGAGGCTCAACAGAGCAACAATGACACTGTCAATCCAATCTCAATCCTAAAATTATGAAATAATCTCCACAAACAAAAAATAGAATGCCTTGAGGTTCCATTCAGAGTATTGGAGAATTGTTTATCATAATTATAACAGTACTGAATGTAAATTTTAAAGTATGTATTATTTTTTAATTGTTGTGAAACAAATTATAAAAAAACTAGCAGCTTAAAACAGTTCAAATGTATTACCTCACAGTTTCTTAGTGTCAGGAATCCAGAGATTGCTTAACTGCTTTCTCTGCTCAGCATCTAACAAGGCTGCATTCAAGGTACCAATTGGGCAGTGTTCTCATCTAGAGCTAAGAGTCTTCCTCCAAGCCAATTAAGATTGTTGGCAGAATTCAGTGTCTTGCAGTTATAGGACTAAGACCCTAAGCTCCTACAGTCTATCCCTCTCTATAAACAATTTATAGCACGGTTGTGCGGTTCTTCTAAAACAGGCATATATCTTCACCAAATTTTTCTCTTATGTTCAGTGTGCAGTTTTTGGAACTTCAGTATTACTCTCAGCTGAAATAAGGAAAATATCAAGAATAATTTTGAAAAATGGGAGCTATGTGATCATATATGTCAACGACTTCTTTTTGTGAATACATCATAGACTGTGGTGTTTTAATATCTTTTTTCTTAATGCCATCAAAGGAGATAAAGATAGTAGACAAAAGGCCCTATCTTAAGGTACAAGTCAATAATATTATGAAACAGATTGCTCTCATTAGTACCTCCAGTACTATGTTAAATAGAAGTGGTGAGAGTGGGCATTCTTGTTTTGTACCTGTTCTTAAGGGGAAGGCCCTTGGTTTTTCCCCATTCAGAATGACACTGGCAGCGGAGCTTGTCATAAATAGCTTTTATTGCGTTGAGATATTTTCCTTCCATACATAATTTGTTAAGAGTCTTTATCATGAAGGGATGTTGAATTTTCTCAAATGCTTTTTCAGCATCTATTGAGATAATCATATGGTCTATGTCCTTGAGCTTGTTGATGTGATCCATCACAATTATTAACTTTCATGTGTTGAACCATCCTTGCATCCCTGGGATGAATCCCAGTTGATCACAGTATATAATTTTTTTTAATATGTTGCTGTATTCTGATTGCTAATATTTTGTTGAGGATTTTAGCATCAAGATTCATCAAGGACATTGGCCTGCAATTTTCTTTTTTGTTGTGTCTTTATCTGGTTTTAGTATCAGAGTTATATTGGTGTCATAAAATGAGTTTGGGAGAGTAGCTTCTGTTTCAATTGTTTGGAACAGTTTGAGGACAATTGGCCTTAACTCCTCTTTAAAAGTTTGATAGAATTCAGCTGTAAAGCCATGCAGACACGGACTTTTCTTTGTTGGATGATTGCTAATTACCACTTCAATCTCCTTGCTTGTTGTTGGTCTGTTCAGGTTTTCTATCTCTTCTTGGTTCAATGTCAGTAGTTTGTATGTGTCTAGAAACTTTTCCATATCTTCTAGATTTTCATATTTGTTGCCATAAAGTTGTTTATAATAGTGTCTAATGATTCTTTGTATTTCAGTAGTATTGGTTGTAATGTTTCCCTTATCATAGTACTGGAGGTACTAGCCAGAGCAATCAGGCAATAAAAAGAAATAAAGGGAATCTGGATTGGAAAAGATGAAGTCAGACATTCCCTATTTGCAAATGACATAATACTACATATAGAGTAACCTAAATACTCTATCAAAAAACTCCTAAAGTTGGTTAATAATTTCGGTAACATTGCAGGATACCAAATAAATGCCCCCAAATCACCTGCATTTGTATACTTAAATAATGAACTAACAGAAAGAGAAATAAGCCCATTTGCAATCATCATAGAGAAAAATAAGATACTTAGGGAACAATTTAACCAAGGAGGTGAAAGACCCCTAAAATGAGAACTACAAACCACTTCTGAAAGAAATTAAAGAAAACACAAAAGATGGAAATATATTCCATGCTCTTGGATTGGAAGGATTAACATTGTGAAAATGTCTATACTACCCAAAGTGATCTATAGATTCAATGCAATCCCCATCAAAAAACCAATGACATTCTTCATGGGAAAGGAAAAAACAATCTTACCCTTTATATGGAACAGGAAAAGACCCTGAAGAGGCAAAGCAATCCTGATTTAAAAAAAAAAAAAGCCAGAGACATAACACTACCTGACTTCAAATTATACTACAAAAGCATAGTAACCAAAACAGTGTGTTACTGGTATAAAAATAGACATTCAGACCAGTGGAGTAGAATAGAGAACCTAAAAATCACTTCTCAGGCTTATAGCCATCTGATATTAGATAAAGGCAACAAAAATATACATTGGGGAAAAAAATTGCCTCTTCAACAAGTGGTGCTGGGAAAACTGTACATCCATATGCAGAAGAATGAAACTAGATATGCATATCCCACCATACACTAAAATCAACTCAAAATGGACTAAAATCTTAAGTATAAGGCCAGAGACTGTAAAATTACTAAGGGAAAATATAGGTGAAACACTTCAGCAACTAGGTCTGGGCACAGACATTATAAACATGAGCCCAAAAGCACAAGCAGTAAGAGAAAAAAATAAACAAATGGGACTACATCAAACTTAAAAGTTTCTGCACCACAAAGAAAATAATCAACAGAGTGAAATGACAACTTACAGAGTGGGAGAAAACTTTTGTTAACTATGCATCTGACAGGGGATTAATTTCCATAATATACAAGGAAATCAAGAAATTACTTAGTAATAAAGCAAATTACCCAATTAAAAATGGTCAAAGGAGCTAATAGACATTTTTCAAAAGAAGACATACAAATACATGAAAAAATGCTCAACACCACTAGTCATCAGGGAAATGCAAATTAAGACTACATTGAGATACCACCTCACTCCAGTTAGACTGGCTATAATCAAAAAGACAGTGTTGGGGTGGCCAAAATCCAAAAGACGCTGAAAGATAAATGCTGGCGTGGTTGCGGAGAAAAAGGAACTCTCATACATTGTTGGTGGGAATGCAAAATGGTGCAACCCCTATGGAAAATGGTTTGGAGGTTCCTCAAACAGCTGAAGATAGATCTACCATACGACCCAGCTATCACACTGCTGGGAATATATCCAAAGGAATGGAAATCATCAAGGCGAAGGTTTACTTGTTTTGAAGTTGTTACAACAAGCAAACGGAAAGGACATTCTTGGGGGGGAGGGGAGAGAGGGAGGAGGGAGGGAGGTGCGGGTGATGGGCCATAATAATCATATACATTGTATATTGACGAAATAAAAATTTAACGAAAAAAAAAAGTGAATAACAAATGTTGGCAAGGGTGTGGAGAGAAGGGAATGCTCCTGCACTGTTGGTGGGAATGTAAATTAGTACAACCACAGTGGAAAACAGTATGGAGGTTTCTCAAACAACTACAGATAGATCTTTCATACCATCCATCAATCCCACTTCTGGGTATATTCCCAAAGGAATGGAAATCACCATGTCAAAGGGCCATCCTCACTCCCATATTCATTGTAGCTCTGTTTACAATAGCCAAGACATGGAACCAACCTAAATGTCCGTTGATGGATGATTGGATAAGGAAATTGTGGTATGTATATACCATGGAATACTACTCTACCATATAAAAGAATGAAATTCTCCCATTTGCAACAACATGAGTTAGCCTGGAGAAACTTATGTCGAGTGAAATAAGCAAAGCCCAGATGGATAAATACCACATGTACTTACTCATATGTGGGAGCTAAGAGAGAAAGAAGGAAGGAAAGAAAGACCACAGTAGTGTGTTGGATGAGAGAAAGAGAGAGAGAGAGAGAGAGAGAGAGAGAGAGAGAGAGAATATTCCTCAGGCTGCAAAGTGCAGTGGAGGGTAAAAGGAGAGGGAGAGAGAGGCTGGGGGTAATTGGTTGGGGGACACAGGGTACAAATGCAATTTTTGGTAATGGGTATACTGCCAGTATGAATCTGTCCTCATATCATGGGCATGAGGGGTGACAATTAGCTTTGTATCTCATGAATATTCATAACCAATAGAAAAATAAAGTAAAATAAAATGAAATTTCCGTATCTGAAAAAAAAAGAAAGAAAGAAAAGACTGCCAATATGGGACAAAACTATAGATTTTGATTATTATAAATAATGAATTTAACCTAAGACAACAATGGTCTAAAGTGAGGATTTTTAAATTTGTTCCAAAGAAATGTATTTTTTTTTTGGAAATGCTTTTTTTAATTTAGACATAACATTCACAATGCTGTGTGAAATCAGGAAAGGGGTTGCTCATTTTGAATCTGGGCTATAATCTGAATAGCAATCAACAACCAAATCCATATGAACACTGCTTATGATCATGAAAACCCTCTCTAAATTCACACAGTTTACATGACACAGATACATAGTTTCAGCATTTCTGTATATTTAAAATAATACTGCCATTGTAGCAGAATTTCCGAGGTAAAAGTCTACATAACTGACTATGAAACACATACATAAATACATACATACATATTAAAGGTATAAAGACACACACAGACACACACACACACATATATCCATGTATATATAAAAAAAAATATGTAAATGGCCTACAAAATAAACTAGCCTAACTGCAAAAACGTAGATCAGCATTATCCAAAGGGGAAGAAATATCTAGGGTGATCAAATGACACTGACATTTAAATATGCCTTTAAAAAGGTTTTTTTAGTAAAGCAAATGCAAAGACACTTGCACTTGTACTAACAATCAAATAAAAATCCATTAGTTGTTTCTTTTGAAACAGTTTATAAGAACTTGTATTTGACTCATTACAAAGACATAAAGACAAGTTAAATTGTTTGCCCATGAGGAAAGGCTTATATAAATATTTCTTTACAGTTTTATTTTGAATTTTGAATCCGTTTTTAAAAAAGAGATAAAATCTATAAATCCTCTTTCCAGAAAGACATAAAAGAATACAAATATTTTTTGGCCACTAAACAAGTCTTAATACATTTTAAAAAACTAAGATCATCAAAAATATGTTCCCTGACCACAATAACAGAAGAAAATTTAGAAAATTCACAAATGTGTGGAAATTAAACAGCACTTTCCAAAATAGACAATGGGCAAAAGGAAATATCACTGGAAAATTAGAAAGTACTTTTAGATAAAAATCCAAGCCCAACATATCAAAATTTATAGGATGTGGGGCTTATGCAGTGCTTAGAGGAAAAATTATATTCATAAACATCTATAATAAAATTAGAAAAATATCTCAAGTCAGCAATGCAAACTTCTACTTTAAGGAACTAGAAAAAGAGCAAACTAAACCAAAAGCAATTAGAAGTACAAAATAACAGATTACAACAGAAATATATGAACTAGGAAACTAAAAATCAGTACAGAAAATCAACAAAACCAAATGTTGATTCTTTAAAAACAACAAATTTTGCAAACCTTTTTCTAGACCGATGAAGAAAAAAAGAGAGAAGGTCGAAATTACTAAAATCAGAAATAAAGCATGGGAATTATTACATTGTCATTATGGTTTTTGGGGGTGGTAAGATTTAGGGTCTTTCTCTTTCTCACTTGCATTTTTGTTCTACCAATGGTTTTTTTTTTTCTTTCTTGTGTATTCATGGTAGTGATTATCATTTTTCAGATTCCAGATGCAGGACTTCCTTGAACAATTTTTGTAGGGCTGGTCATGTGGTGGTGAACTCCTGCAGTTTTTGTTTGTCTGGAAAATATACTATTTTTTTCCCCTCAATTCTGAAGGATAGCCTTGTTGGGTATAGTATCCTTGGCTGGCAGATTTTTTTGTTTTAGTATTTTGAATATATCATCCCATTTTCTTCTGGCCTATAGAGTTTCTGTTAAGAAGTCTGCTATTAGTTTGATGGGGGCTCCGTTATAGGTGACTTGACATTTTTCTCTTGCTTCCTTTAAGATTCTCTCTCTGTCTCTGAACTCTGCCAGTTTGACTATAATGTGTCTTGGAGAATCTGTTTGGCGACCTTTGAGCCTCCTGGATCTGAAGGTCCGTGTCCCTCCCTATACCTGGGAAGTTTCTCCTGTTATTGTTTCATTGAATAGGTTTCCTGTGCCTTTTCCTTTCTTCTCCCCTTTTGGAATACCCATGATTTAAATGTTTGTGTGCTTAGGGTTGTCTATTAGCTCTCTTAGATTTTCTCTATTTTTAAAAATTATTCTTTTCCTTTTTTTGTCCACCTGGGTTATTTCAAAAAGACTATCTTCAAGATGAGAAATTCTTTCTTCTGCTTCTTCAAGCCTGCTGCTTAAGCTATCAGTTGTGTTTTTTATTTCATTGAGTCAATCTTTCAGTTCCAAGAGTTCTGCTACATTCTTTTTCAAGGTATTAATCTCTTTGTAAATTTCTTCCTTCATATCCTGGATTTTTTTCTCATTTCATTATGCTGTCTAACTGAGTCTTCTCATATCTCACTGAATTTCCTTAAGACTATTGCTCAGAATTCCTTTTCAGTTTTTTGAGGGGCTTCCTGCTCTATAGGGTCTGGTATTTGAGAATAACTGTATTCTTTGGGTGGCATCATATTTTGGGGGGTTTTCATATTCCTAGTATCTCTGTGTTGATGTCTGGTCATCTGGTAGAGAAATTACTTCTTCTGTTATTTTTGGAGTGGATTTTGAGGAGAGAGGTGTCCTCTTCTTTTTCCAATCTCCTCTAGTGACTTTCTATTTGTCAATGTTGAGTGTCTGGCAGTCCACCTTCCTGGCAGCTGTGACTATTGTTGTGGTACCTGCTGCTTTTGTGGCAGCCATGGCTGTGGAAGTAGCTGTGGTGGGCCAACCCCCTGAAAGTGGTGTTTTCTATGAGCTCCTTGCTTGCTTCTGGATCAGGAATGCTGCCTTGGCTCTTGCCTTAGGACCCTGGGCATCCTCTCTTGACTGCTTTGGGTGGGGAATCTTGCCCTTATCTCCTGCCTTTGAAACACAGGTGTGCTGTCTTGCTTGCTTCTGGGCATAGGGGGCTACCCTCAGCTCCTGCCTAGAACCCCAGGCATTACTCTTTTGCCTGCTTCCTGGTGGAAGGGGCTGCCTTCCTGGGTACACAATTTTTGTGTACAGTTCCAAAGGATTATGGACAACTTGAAGCATATTTATGATCACTGAGTTGAGAATATTCAGTTCAGATAATATGTTGGTTATTCCTTGTAAACCACAAGGTATTATAGGGGTAGAAAATGTAGATATCAACAAGAACCATGAAAATAAATGAGTGAAATGCCTAATGGAGACTAGAGAAAATATTCCCAGAGTGGGCAGCTAATACTCAGCTTTCACCAGTTATTACTATATGAAAATTTGTACTTAGATTTGCTAGTTATGAATTTTCACAGGATGCTAAAAGTTATTTTATGTGAAATTTCACTATTCCATTTATTTTTATAGCATTAATAATTTTATTGTTTGAAAAATTTATTAGTAAGTACATCATTTATTTCAATACAGTAGGAGATAAATCCAGGCTAAAATAGTCCTTTCCTTTAGTGTTTAAAAAATAATCAGTATCACAGGGTACTATGCAGTACTAGAATAATATGACCTAACAAGTTGAAGACTTGGAATATTGAAAATGTGAACATTTTTAGCCCTACAATGATCAAGTAAACTCTCTTCTCACTAACGTACCCAAAGGGTCAGTCCACATTTTGGCACAAAAGGTGACTTGTTTGGTGTGGCTTATCAGACCTCATAAAGTTCACGTTTCCCTAGATATTGCCCCACACACTCAGTGACGTGCCATCTTCCCTTCTTGCTGGACCTCAAATTCTCAACTGTAAAGCCAGCACTCTGATTTAGGTAGTACCAAAGGAGTGGGTTCTTATTGTTAAATCCTAAAGGAAAAGGCTATAAAAACCTTTAAATGTATGCAAAATATTATGAATTTGTATATATGTCATTTTTCTTTTCTGGAATGTGTGTTTCTTCAGATGATGAAGAGTGTACCTGCTCTGACCCAAAACAGCTAATGGGCACTGCTCAAAGTATTTAATTAGTCCTCTACAATTAACTTATTTTTGTGGGTTTATCTGTCAGAGTCACCCAAATTCCCCTGACTGGATGGAGAGAATATTTGAGGAGGTTAGATCTTTTGCACATAAATGCTACTTTGCATTACCCAAGCCTAAAGAATCTGGTTCTGTGATTGGAATTTGAGTTGGACAGAGCATGCATTCTAGTGTGAAACAGATCTGGAGTTGCAGTCTTGCTTTCCCCCTCACTCCATGTGTGACTGTAGTGTGAGCCACTATTATCCGCTGCCTGGACTCTGCTATAGCCCACTCAGTGCTCTCCATGCTTCTGTTCTTGCCATTCTTCAGTCTGTTTTCAACACAACAGCCAGAGCAATCTTCTTTTACAAATTTTTTTAATTAAAAAAGTCTATATTTATTATGAATGACCTGATGTATTGAAATACATATACATTGTGGAATGACTAAATAAAGCCAATTAAAATGTGAATTACCTCACAGATTTATTTCTGTGTGGTGAAACACTTAAAACCCACTCCCTTAGCAATTTTTCAAGAATACAATAATAATAATAATAATAAGAAGAACAATAATAATAACAATAATAATAATAATAATAGAGAATATGATACATCATTGTTAACTATAGTCACCATGTTGGACAATAGATCACTGATTTACCTATCTAACTAAAATTTTGTATCCTTTGACCAGCATCTCCTTACCCCCCCACATGCCCCTAGCCCCTGGAAAGCACCATTCTACTCTGTACTTCTATGAGTTCAAATTTTAAGATTCCATATGTAAGTGAGATCATGAAGTAATTTTCTCATTGTGATAATTTCATTTAAATTAATGTCTTCCAGCATCATCCCTGTTGTTGCAAATGACAGGATTTCCTTCTTTATTAAAATGGAATAGTGTTCCATTGCGTACATATGACATTTTTCTTGTTCATTCATCTGTTGATGGGTACTTAAGCTGATTCCTTATTTTGGCTATTGGGAATAATGCTACGATGAGCATGGGAGTGCAGAAATCTCTTTGACATACTGACCTCATTTCCTTTGGATATATACCCAGAAGTGGGGTTGCTGAATCATATGGTAGTTCTATTTTTAATTATTTCATAAACCTCCATACTGTCTCCCATAATGGATGTACTAATTTACATCTCCACCACCAGTGTGTGAGGGTTTCCTTTTCTCCACATCCTAGCCAACACTTCTTATCTTTTGTCTTTTTGATAATAATTCTTCTAGCAGGAGTGAGATAATATCTCATCGTGGTTTTGATTTGCATTTCTCTGATGATTAGTAATGTTGAGAATTTTTTCATATACCTGTTGGCTATTTGTATGTCTTCTCCTAAGAAATGTCTATTTAGGTCTTTTGCCCATATTTTATTAAGGTTATTTGTTTTCTTGGTATTGGGTTGTTTGAGTTTCTTACATATTTTTGGATATTAATGTCTTAACAGATATATGGTATATAAATATTTTCTCCCATTCCACAGGTTGTCTTTGTATTGTATTGATTGTTTCCTTTGCTGTGCAGAAGCATTTTAGTTTGATGTAATCCCATTTGTCTATTCTTGCTTTTGTTGCCTATGCTTTTGAGTTCATCCAAAAAATTATTGCCCAAACCACTATCATGGAGCTTTTTCCCTTTTTTCTTCTGGAAGTTTTACATTTCAGGTCTCATATCAAATTCTTTAAAATGTTTGGAGTTGATGTTTGTATATTGGGTGAGATAGTGATCTAATTTTATTCTTCTGAATGGGGATATCCAGTTTTTCCAGCACCATTTATTGAAGAGATTATGCTTTCCCCATTGCGTGTTCTTGACTCCTTTGTCAAAAATCAATTGACCATAAATTTGTGGGTTTATTTCTCAGTTCTCTATTCTATTTCATTGGTCTATGTGCCTGTTTTTATGTCATTACCATTCTTTTGTGATTATTATAGTGTCGTAGAATGTTTTGAAGTTAGGTAGTATGATGCCTTCAGCTTTGTTCTTTTTGCTCAGATTCCTTTGGCTATTTAACAAGTTTTTTTTCTATTTATGTAAAAAAAGTCAATGGAATTTTGATAGGGGTTGCATTGAATCTGTAGAACACTTTGAGCAGTATGAAACATTTAATATTAATTATTCCAATTCATTTCATTTGTTTTTGCCTTCTTCAATTTCACACATCAATATATTATAGTATATTTATATGTACAGTAATTTTAGCTCCTTGGGTAAATTTATTTCTGAGTATTCTTTGTAGCTATTGTAAATAGGATCATTTACTTGATTTCTTTTTCACATAGTTTCTTGTTAGTGTATAGAAATGCTCCAGATTTTTGTATATTGACTTTTTATTAGCATATTAATTGTCACAAATTGTAATTACTCTTTATGCCCCTTACCCAACTAAACACTCCCCAACCCCCCTCTCTACCTGTCCCCCATCTCTAGTATCCTTAGATTTGTTCTTTCCCTTTGAATGTTCAATGTATCATTGTGGTCTTTTCTATCTTTTTCATTTCTGACTTTCTTTCTCTCTCTCTCTTTCTTTCTTTTTCCTTCCTTCCTTCCTGCCTGCCTGCCTACTTGCCTTTCTTTCTTTGCAACTTTTAGTTCTAAAAGGTTTTTGGTGGAGTCTTTACAGTTTTCTAAATATAAGGTCATGTCATCTGCAAAGAGAGACAATTTATCTTCTTTATTTTTAATATGAATATATATTGACCTTGTTTTTATTTATTGATTGATCGATCCATTCAGCCACTATATCTTTTGATTAGAGAATTTTATCCATTTACATTTAAGGCAAGTACTTACTCCAGCCATTTTGTTAATAGTTTTGTGGCTGTTTTGTAGATTCTTTCTTCCTGACTTTCTTCTTCTTGTTTTCTTTCTTTCTTTCTTTCTTTTTTTTTTTTTTTTTTTTTTTAAATGATTTTCTCTGGAAGGATGTTTTGTGTTTTGATTTCTTACTTTTTATCTTTTGTGTATCTACTATTAGATTTTGCTTTTTGCTTACCATGAGGCTTATGAAAAGCACCTTATAAGTTATAACAGGGTATTTCAAGATGATAACAACTTAACTTTGATTACATTATAAAACTCTACATCTTTACTCCCCCTCCCCAAATTTTATGTTTTTAATGACACGGCATAGATATTTTTATATTGTGTATGTCTTAACAAATTATTGTAGCTATTACTATCTTTAATAGTTTTGTCTTTTAACATTTGTATTTAAGATATAGTGATTTACATACAACCATTACAGTTATTAGAGTATTCTGAATTTAACAGTGTACTTACTTTTACCAGTGAGTTCTGGTAAAAGTTTTATACCTTTATGTGTTTTCTATGTTACTAATTAGCTTCTTTTTCTTTCATCTTGAAGAACTCCTTTTAGCATTTCTGTTAATATAGGTCTGGTGGTGATAAACTCCCTCAGATTTTGTTTGTTTAGGAAAGTCTTCATTTCTCCTTCATTTATGAAGAACATCTGCTTAGTAAAATGTCCCTGGTTGACAGTTTTTTCCTTCCACACTTTGAATGTATCTTTACATTCTCTCATTGTATAAAGTCTCTGATGAGAAATCTGGCGCTTGTCTTATTGTAACTTCCTTATACATTACTTGCTTCTTTTCTCTTGCTGCTTTTAGGATTCTTTCTTAGTTCTTGATTTTTGACAATTTAATTATAATATGTCTTTATCTAGTTTTGTTTGGATTGAATCTAACTGGAGACCCTTGACCTTTTTTGTATCTAATATTTACACCTTTTTTCAGGCTTGGAAAGTTTTCTGCTATTATTTCTTTAAATGAGCTTTTTACCCCTTTGTCTTTCTCTTCTCATTTATGTAATCCTATAACTCAATCATTTTCTCTTTCTGTGCTGCCTCATAAATCATGTGAGCTTTCTTCATTCCTTTTTTCTTTTTCTTTTTTCTCATCTCACTGTACATTTTCGAAAAACCTGTGTTTGCATCTACAGATTCTTTTTTCTACTTGTTTAATTCTATTGATGTGCTCTAATACATATTTTATTTTATTCACTGCATTTTTCAGCTCCAGAATTTCTGTTTGATTTTTTTATATACATAATTTCAAACTCTGTGTTACATTTCTTGTTTACTGATTTTTTTGAATTGGTTCGCTCTATTTTCTTGAAATTCACTGAGATTTCTTAAAGCAATTATTCTGAATTATTTTTAAGGCAGTTTGTATGTCTCCATTTGTTCATGATCAGCTACTGAGAGATTATTGTGTACTTTTGGTAATGTCATGTCTTCTTGTTTTTTCATATTTTTTGTTACCTTACACTGATGTCTGCATATTTGAAGCAGGGATTTATTTCTGTCTTTTCAGACTGGCTTGGTCTCAGATAGCTCACCCCCCATCAGCCCATTTGGAGATTCTGGGCAGGCCTCCTGGAGTGGTCTGAGTGTGAGCTGCTGCTGAAGTGCTTGAGCAGATAGCCTGATGCTTGGGTCAGCAGGTGGTGGGCTTGGCACCTGGACCTGCATGGTTTGGCCTGGATCCTGAATCCACTGGGTGTGGACATGTTGATTACGTCCATGGAGGTAGACCTGAAGTTCTGAGTCCTTGAGGAAAAGCCTGGAGAGTATAACCATGAAGGCCTTAGTCCACAAAGGCTGAAGTGGTCCTGGGGTGGGCCTTTAACCTGAGTGTGCAGGGACCAGCCAGGTGCTGGGAAGAATTGGCACCTGAGTTCACTGGAATGGATCTGGAGTCTGAGTGTACAGTGTCTGGCCTGGTGCTGGGACAGTGCTAGGACTGCAGGGGTAGACCTGAAGCCTCTGTCCATGATATTCTTCCTGGTAGTGGGGTCTGGGTAGCCTAGGCTCTGGGTATGCTAGAGCAAAACTAAACTCTGGCTCTCCTAGAGCCTTGGTCAGCAGAGGTGAGTCTGGAGAGTGGAACTACAACCGTCCTGGAACTGGGCAAACCTGGAAATTGCATCCTTTGGTGCTGGCCTGGTTCTTGAAGTCAGGTGTCCTGATTTGGTGCTGGGTCAGGGCTGAAGGCTGTAGCTGTGTAGGCTGACCTGGCTCTGGGTTGTTCTAAATCCTGGAATTGGCCTGAAGCTTGTGATGCAGGGGCAGGTCTAGAGGCTGGGACCACTTGAGTTGGCCTGATGACTAGGGATTTTGGGTTTGTTCTGGTGAAGGGTAGGTCTGAAGCCTGGGGCTTTGCAGCTAGCCAGGTGATGAAGAAGAAATGGGGGAAGTCCATACCTTGGGGCCACTGTGGCCAGGCTGGCCTGGGGCAGGCCTAGAACATGAGGTTTTGGGGGCTGTAGCTGGGGCAGGCCCAAATACTGAGGCTACTGAAGTGAGCCTGGTGCTGGGGCTGTTCTTGTGTGTGAGGATGCTGGGCTCAGCGGTGCACTGGTCAGGCTGGAGACCTAGTCTGTTAGGCAGATATGGGGAAAAAAGGATAATTTCGTCAGGCTCCCTCAGCTCAGGTCTGGTTGGGGGTGGAACAGCACATTCTCATTTCTTTGTAAACAAGTTATATGTGAGTTGAGTTAGTGTGCATGTGCACCAATGTATCTTTTTAGTTAATTGCTATTGTGTGTTCTTCAGTTAGTTAGCAGAGCTGGGGGCAGAGCTTGTGTCTAAAAATAGAGCATGTTTACTCTGCTGGCAGCTGCTCAGTTTTTTCTTTGGACATTGCTGGTAGCAGTTGAGTTTCTGAGTTTCTCTTTATACTGCCTAAGCTCATAGTGTTGTGTGTGTTGAATAAAGTCTATTCCTATTTCAGCCAAGGCTCCAAGGACCTTTTTTTGCTGGTTACCTAGCTCATAGACTGACATGTGAAGGATTTGTGAATGGGCTTCAGGGGTCTATGAGCTCCAAACCCTAGCCCTAGCTCTACAGAAGACTTGGGGGTTGGGCTCTGGGATCTGGCCTGGAACAGTGGAGGGATTGGAAGTTCAGTCTAGCCTGGAACCTACCCCAGGTACTGGGTGGGCCTAGAGCCTGTATCTACAGGAGACAACATATGGATGCGTCCAAGTGTGTCATCCTGATGACTAGGGCTGCACGGGCCAGCCTGGTGCTAGGGAAGGTCTGAAGCTCATTGCTGTGCACAGTCTAGAGCTTGTCACTGTTTGTGTCAGGTGGGGCAGGCCCCGATACTGAGTCCTAGAAGCCATCGGGAGACTGGGGTATTGTATCTGGCCTGGTTCCAGGGCAGGCCTTGAGGCTCAGTTTGTGGGTGTTAGCTTGGACTACGGGGTTGCGAGGACCTGCCTGGCACTAGGTTTTAAAGGAAACGGTTTGGTGATAGAATTCAGGACAAAGTTTGGTGCTCACTTCTCTCTCCTTCCCCCAAGTAGAGAACATGCCTCTCCACACTGTGCTGCCTGGGGTTAGGGAGGAGTGATGTGGGAATGTAAAACTATCCTTCCTATCTTATTTAATATATCTTTTCCTATTTTTGTGCTACACTCATGTGTTTTAATCTCTCCCCTGATTTCTGTAGCTTGTGTGTAGGCATTTTTGTGTGTGGATAAATTGATGTTTCTGTGAAGGGACAAATACCAGAAAGTTCTATTCTCCCTACTTGCTGAAATCAGTCAAAGTTTCTTTATTTTAACGGTTCCTATTGATCTTGTCTTTAAAAAAATAGTTGTGGTGAAATATGCATAATATAAAATTTACCATCTTAACCAGTTTTAAGTGTATAGCTTATATTCTGAAGTATATTCATATTGCTGTTCGACAAACCTCCGGAAATTTTCCATCTTGTGTAACTAAAACTTTACAATAATTAAACACTAATTCCCCTTTTCTTTCTTCCCCCCCAATCCCTAGCAACCATGATTCTACTTTCTGTTTCTATGAATTTGACTACTCTAGATACATCTTATAAGGAGAATTATTCAGTATTTATCTTTTGATAATTGGTTTATTTCATTTGGCATAATGTTCCCCATGTTTATTCATGTTTTTGCATATTCCATTTCTTTTTGAGGTTAAATAACAATTCATTGTATAAATATAGTATTTTCTTTGTCTGTTGATGGATATGTGGTTTGCTTCCACCTTTTGGCTATTGTGAATAATTATGAAGTGGAATCCTCTTGCTTTTAAATATTTAGTATGTTTACCCACAAGTGGAATCACTGGATTATGACATAATTCTATTTTAAATTAATGGAGACACATACATACTATTCTCCATAATGGTTGCACCATTTACATTTCCACCAACAGTGCACAAAGTTTCTAGTTTCTCCACATTCTGCCAACATTTGTTTTCTACTATTTCTTGGAGCCATCATGATGGGGTGATACCTCATTGTGGTTTTGATTTTCATTTCCCTAATGATTGGTGATGTTGAACATCTTTTAACATGCTTCCTGGCCATTTGTATATTTTCTTTGTAGAAATATCTATTCATATCCTTTGCCCATTTTTTATCTGGATTATTTAATTGCTGTTGAGTTGTAGGATGCCTTTATATATTCTGAATATTAACCTCTTAACAAATATGTGATTTGAATATATTTTCTCAATTCTGTGGGTTGCCTTTACACTCAGTTGATTGTATTTTTTGAATCACAGAATATTTTAATTTTCATGTAATCCAATTTATTTTAACTTTATTGCATGCACTTTTGGTGTCAAACCAAAAAAAATTATTACCAAATCTAATATCATGAAGATTTTCCCCATGGTTTTGGCTAAGAGTTTCATACTTTTAGGTCTTTTTAGGTTTTATACATTGAAGTCTCTGATATATTTGGGGAAAATTTTATAAATGGTGTAAAATAAGGATGCAAGTTCACTTTCTGCATGTGAATATCTAGTTTTTTTTAAAAAAAAGCATTTTTCAAAAGACTGTTCATTCCCAGTTTAATGATCTTAGAAGCCGTGTTGAAAACCATTTGATCATTTAAGTGAAGGTTCATTTCTGGATTCCTTATTCTATTCCATTTGTCTATATGCCTGTCTTTATGCCAGTACCACATGCTTTTTGTTACTGAAACTTTGTAATAAGTTTTGAAATTAGGAATTGTGAGACCTCTTTGTAATTGTTTTCAGTATTGTTTGGACTATTCCATATTCCTTGAAATTCTATATAAATTTTAGGATGGTTTTTTCTATTATTGCAAAAAATTCCATTGCATTTTAACAGGAGATGTATTAAATCTGTAGGTAATATCTTAGTGTGTTCATGCTGCTATAAGAAATTACTACAAACTTGGTAATTTATTCACAACAGAATTTTTATTTCTTACAGTTCTGGTGGCTGGGAAGTCCAAAATCAAGGCACCAGCAGGTTTGGTTGTCTGCTGAGGGCTGTGCTGTGCTTCCAAGATTGCATCATGTTGCTTCATTCTTTAGAGAGGAGAAACACTGTGTTCTCGCATTGTAGTAGGTGGAAGGACAAAAGAGTCAAACACTATGTGAATCTTCTTTTGTTAAAGTCTTAATCCAATTTACGAGGAAGGATCTCTCATGATCTAATCATCTCTTCAAGGTCTTACTTTTAATACTATCACATTTTTTTTTATTCTCTTTAACTTTATTAAAACACCGTTATTTTTTTATTCCAATTTACTTTTTATTGAAGCATAATTGATTATACGTATTTGTGGGGTACAATTTTCATTTTTTCAAGAAAAAAATAGAAAAAAAGTAAAAAAAATCCAATAACACTTCAACACTGAGCTGAGACTCATTTTAGCCTGTGATGTTGATGTTTCTGCTGAGCCAAGCGACCCACCACCAAACTACTCACAATGAAAAAATAATTCCATTGCCTGCCTGAGAAGTCTGTGTCTTATAAATTCCCTCTCAATTATTTTTTATTCCAATTTACTTTTTATTGAAGCATAATTGATTATACGTATTTGTGGGGTACAAAGTTTACTATCAACAGTTGTGTACAATTTGTGATAGTCAAATCAGGATAGTTAGCTTATTCATCATTACAATAGGTAATCATTCTTTTTTTTTCGTTAAATTTTGATTTTGTCATTATACAATATATATGATTATTATAGCCCATTACTGACACCTCCCTCCCTCCTCCCTCTCTCCCCTCCCCCCCAAGAATGTCCTTTCCATTTGCTTGTTGTAACAACTTCAAAAAAGTATAGTTGTTATATCTCCTCCCCCCACCCGGGTTTTTTTTTGTATGTATGTGGGTGAATTAATTTGTTTATTTTTTAGCTCCCACCAAGGAGTGAGAACATGTGGTATTTCTTTTTCACATTTGACTTTAAGTTTCACCCCCAGAAGTTTGGAAGAGACACATTCACATCATAGTGTTCAACCCTTGGCCCCTTAAAATTCATCTTCTGACATACAAAATTCATTTATTTTATCACAATAGCCCCAAAATGCGTAACTCATTCTAGCATGAAATCAGAAGTCTAAAGTTCAGAGTCTGATCTAAGTATCACCTAAATTAAATATGGGTGAGACTCAACAGGGTGTTTCATCCTGAGGCAAATTGTTCTCTAGCAGAGCACCTGTAAAATTAATTGAACAAGTTATTTGTTTCCAACATACAATGGTGGGATAATCATAACACAGACATGTCTATTTCAAAAGGATGAAATAGACAAGAATAAATGGGTAACTGCTACAAGCTGACATGACTGACTCCATCTTTGTCCCAGTTGTGAAAACAGCTAGGTGAATTTCTGCACTCTGTAGCTCTGTGGTCACAAGCCTGTTCCTATGTTAGCAAGAAAATCACAGACTGCCAGCTCTTTCCTGTGTAGATGAGAAACAGAGTTGCTCTCTAAAGCAGACCCCTCCTCAAGTAACCACACTTCCTGCCCTTGCACCCAGGTGTGATAAAGACCCTTACCCAAAAACTTCTTACCTAGTTTTAACTCACAACCACAGTAACTTAGTTAACCAACTGTTACAAGATTTAGGAAACTCTGCCCAAAGACAAGCAGAAGAGCTAATAAAAATGGCTTAATCTGCTTATTTTGGCTTCTGTAAACCAGCTTGCTTGCTCTTGCAGAGCATCCTGTATGCCAGACAGGATGAGGTTTTCGCCTTTATAAACCCTTCCCTAATGAGACTGGGGGCTGCTCTCTGACCAGGCTTTCTGGGGAGACAGCAGGCTGGCCGAGAAGTGAAATCCCTAATTCCTGACTTTATCAGTGAGTATCTGTCATTATTCACTTGGGGCATGCGCCATAGAACATAACAGGTCCCAGGTAAGTCCAGAACCCAACAAGGAAAGCATTAAATCCCGAGGCTTGAGAATAATCATCTTTGACTCTATATCCCAACTTCAAGACACACTGGGATGGCAGTTGGGCTCCAAGGCTCCAGAGGACCCCAACCCCATGGTTTTGCAGGGCACAGCCTATGCCACAGCTCTAAAAGCTCAGAATCAGGTTCCTGCAGCTCTCCCATGGTGGTGTTGCACACTGATGGCTCTACTGTTCTGGATTATTTGGTGTGGCCCTGTCCCCATGGCTGCACTAGGTATTGCACTAATGGGGACACTGCAGCAGTCCCAACCCCACAGTTTTGCTGGACAGTGCCCTGGTGGGTCCTGTTTGTGTTAGCCTTGCTTCTGTGGCTCAACTATATATTGCCTTATGGAGGCTTACTGGAGCATCCTTTGAAATCTAGGTAGAAGTAACCATGTCTTCACAGCACTTGCATTCTAAACACTTGCAGTGTTAGCAGAACATGGATGGCACAAGAGTCATGGCCTGAATCTTCTGGAGCAGTGTCTTGAGTTGCACCTGGTCCCACTTGAGCCACAGCTGGGATGGCTGAGGAGTGTCGCACTGAAATGCAGAGAGCAGAGACTTCAGGTGGCCATGGGCAGTGAGCCCTGGGGTCTCATGCATGCCCTAGGCTTCTCCCTTGAAACCATTCTGCCCTCAAGGCCCTAGAACTCTGGGCCCATGATGTACACAGCAGCCTCAAAAATATTTGAAAATTTTTGAGGGTTATTCTCCCATTGCCTTAATGAATGGCCTCTGTTTCATTGCCATCCTTATTAATAACCTTATGAAATGGTAGCTCATCCACACCCTTGTTATTCTCTACCAAACATATCTTTTTGTTCTTTACATAGCCAGGCTGAGAACCTTCCAACTCTTTAAGTTTTGCTTCTCTTTTTACTATAAATTCTGTCTTTAATTCATTTTTCCTTCTTAAATGTTGCTATAAGCAGTTAAGAGAAGCTATGCTACACCCTGAACACTTTACTACTTAGAGATTTCTTCCACCAAGTATCCTAGTTCATCACTCTTAAGTTAGACCTTCTACAAAGTCCCAGGACAAGACCATAATTCATCCAGTTCTTTGCCACTTTGTTAGCATAGCCTTTACTTCAGTTTCCAATGAGGTATTATTCATTTCTGTCTAAGACCTCATCAAAATGGCATTTACTGTCCATATTTCTACCAATGTTACAACCACTTAGATAATATCTAAGACTGACGCTTTCTATACAACTCTCCCTTTTTTTCTGAGCGCTCACTAGAATTACCCATAAGCTTCATTCATGGCAGTATAGGATTCATCCAGCATCACTTCAAAACTGCTCCGTCCTCTGCCTACTACTTATTTCTAAGTCATTTCCACATTTGTATGTATTTGTAATAGTAACACCTCACCTCTCTAGTACCAATTTGTGTCTTAGTCCTTTTGTGCTGTTATAACAAAAAAACTCAGACTGGGTAATGTATAAACAACAGAATTTTATTCTTCACAGTTCTGGAAGCTAGGAAGTCCGAGCTCAAGGTACTTTCAGGTTCAGTTGTTTGGTGAAAGCTGCTCTCTGCTTTCAGAATGGTGACTTGCTGCATCCTCCATAGTGAAGGAGCAATGTGTCTTCATGTGGCAGAAGGTGAAAGGACAGGAGAACGAAACACTGTGTAAAGCCTCTTTTATAAGAGCCTTAGTCCTATTCACGAGGGAGAAGCCCTCATGACCCAACCACCTCTTAAAGGCCCCAACCCTTAATACTATCACATTGGCCATTAACTTTCAACACCTTGATTTCGGAGAGGACATATTCAAACCACAGCAGATAATATTGCCATCTTAACAATATTGTCTTCATATATACTATTGACATTTTAATAATATTAAGTCTTCCAGTACATTAGCACAGGATGTCTTTAAATTATTTGTATCTTCTTTAATTTTTTTCTGCAACATTTGTAGTTTTTAGCACGCAAGTCTTTTTTTCTCCCTGGCTAAGTGTATTCCTAAATATCTATTTTTCTTATATCATAAAAGAAATTGTGTTCTTAATTTCCTTTTCAGATTGTTCATTGTTAACGTATGGTAACGCAACTGATTTTTGCATGTTAATTTGGCATCCTTCAACTTTGCTAAATTTGTTTATTAATTCCACCAGGTTTTTTGTGGGATATTTAGGGTTTTCTACATATATGATTATGTCATCTGCAAACACAGATAATTTTACATCTTCCTTTACAATTTGGATGTCTTTTATTTGTTTTTCTTGTGTAACTGCACTAGCTAGTACTTTCAGTGCTACAGTGACTGTAAGTATTCAATGAAAGCAGGTATCCTTATCTTTTCCTGATCTTAGAAGAAAAGTTTTCATTTATCATTAAGTATAATGTAAGTTGTGGGTTTTTACATATGGCTGTTATAATGTTGAGATAGTTTTCTATTCCTAGTTTGTTGAGTTTTTTTTGAATCGTGAAAGAATGTTGAATTTTGTTGATTGCTTTTTTCTGCATTAATCAATGCTATCATATGCTTTTTAAAAAATTCTTTTACTGGGGTATATTACAGTAATTGATTTTCATATGTTGAACCACCTTTGCATTCCAGAAATAAATCCTATATAGTCATGGGGTATAATCCATTGCATGAGTTGTTGAATTTTGTTTGCTCGTGTTTTGTTGAGAATTTCTGCATGAATATTTATCGAGAATATTGTTGTTAAGTTTTTCCTTTTTTCTCTCTCTCTCTCTCTCACTGTCATTGGCTTTGCTGTCAGGGTAATTCTAGATTATAAAATGAGTTTGGAAGTGTTCCCCCATTATCAGGTTTTTGAAACAGCTTAGGGGAGGATTGGTGTTAATTACTCTTTAAATATTTGATATGATTCACTGATGAAGCCATCTGTGCTTGAGCTTTGGTTTATTGGGAGGTCATTCATTACTAATTCAATCTCCTTACATGTTCCAATTTTCTATTTCTTAATTATGTAGTATTAGTGGGTCGCATATTTCTAGGAATTCATTAATTTTACCTAGATTATCAAATTTGCTGGCAAACAATTTTTCATACTATTCTGTTATAATCCTTTTTATTTCTGTAAAATAGGTTGCAATGTTTCCTCTCTCATTTCTGATTTAAGTTGAGTCTTCTCTTTTTTTCGTAGTCAATTTAGCTAAAGGTTTGTCAGTTTTGTTGATCTCTTCAGAGACAACTCGATTTTATTGATGTTCTCTATTTTTTTCTGTTTTATTTATATCTGCTCCATACTGCTAGATTTCTGTTTATTTCTTTTCATTTTTCCCCTTAAAGTGTTCATTTAGGTTGATGATTTGTGATCTTTCCTCTTTTTCAATCAAAGCATTTACAGTGATAAATTTCCCTCCTAGCACTGCTGTTTCTATATGTTGTGTTTTCCTTTTAATTTCTCTCAAAATATTTAAACATTTTCACTATGGTTTCTTCTTTGATGTATTGGTTGTTTAAGAGTGTGTTGCTTAATTTTCATGTATTTGTGGATTCCAATTTTCCCTCTGCTATTTATTTCTAATTCCATTACATTGTGATCAAAAAATATATTCTGTATGATTTTAAAATTTTTATTTATTAAGACTTTTTTTTTGCTTAATATATGTTTTATTCAAAGAATATTTCATGGCCACCTGAGAAAAATATGCATTCTATTACTGTTGAGTGGAGTGTTTTGTATATGTTCGATAGGTCCAGTTGTTTCATAATGTTGCTCAAATTTTCTGTTTCCCTATTGTTCAGTTTCTCTATTTCCATATTGGTATTTTGTCTGGTTGTCCTATTACAGAGAATAGAGTATTAAAATATACTGGTATTATTGTAGATTTGTCTATTTCTCTCCAATTTTGTCAGTGTTTGATTCATATACTTAGGATCTCATATTTGGTACATATTTTTTTCCTGTATATATCTATTTATTTATTAAGAATATTCATGAGATACAAAGTTAATTGTCACCCTTTGTGCCCATGATGTGAGGGTCAGATTAATACTGGGGGCATACCCACTACCAGAAATTACTTTTGTACCTCATGTCCCCTCCAAATTTTCCCCCAACCTACCTCCCCGTCCCCTCCTCCTCCCCACTATGCTTTGTAGCCCTAGGAATGTTCCCTCCCTCTGTAAGACCACCACACGACTGTGGTGTTTCTTTCCTGCCTTCCTTTCTCTCTTAGCTCCCACATATGAGTGACCACAGGTGGTATTTATCCCTCTATGCTTTGCTTGTTTCACTCAACATAAGTTTCTCCAGGTTCATTCATGTTGTGGCAAATGGGAGTATTTCATTCTTTTTTATGGCATAGTACTATTCCATATTTTTTTGATTTACCATTATGTCATCATATAATGCCCTTCTTTGCTTCTTGGAACAGTTTTTGACTTAGAATTCATTTTGTCTGATACTAATATAGTCACCCCAGCTCTCTTTTGATTACTATTTGCATAGAAAATCTCCCTCCATCCTTTTATTTTCAACCTATGAATATCCTTAAAGCTAAAGTGTGTCTCCTGTAGACAACATATAGTTATACTCTATTTTTAATCCACTCGATCAATCTGTGTCTTCTGATTGGGGATTTTAAACTTTTTACATTTGAGGTAATTATTGTAGCAATGGACTTACTATTGCTACTTTGTCAATTCCTCTTTGTATGTTTTTGTATTAGTCTACTTGGTCTGCCATAACAAAATACCATATACTGGGTGGCATAAACAACAGAAATTTAGGGCCGGCCCGGTGGCGCACTGCTTCAGTGCGCCGCTTGGGAAGCATGGCGGTGCTCCCGCCGAGGGTTCGGATCCCACGTACAGACCTACCACTCACTGGCTGAGCGAGGTGCGGGGGCAACACCAAGGGTTGCGATCCCGTAGCCGGTCCCGGTCCAGTACGGGCGCGACACTGAGGGTTGCGATCCATTGCCGGACACAAAAAAAGACAAAAAGGAAAAAAAAAACAACAGAAATTTAGTTTCTCATAGTACTGAAGACTGGAATTCCAAGGTCAACTTGCCAGTGAGATTAGTTTTTGGTGACGGTTCTCCCTTTGGGATGTAGACAACCACCTTCTCATTAAGGGTGCACATGACCTCTTTTTATTACATGTAGAGAAAAAGGGAGCAGCTTTCTGATGTCTCTTCCTATAAAAACACCAATGTTCTTAGATCAGGGCCTCACCCTTATGACCTCATTTAACCTTAATTATTTCTTTATAGGCTCCATCTAAAGTAAAGCCACACTGGGGTTAGGGCTCCAACATATGAATTCTGAGGTAGCACAAATACTCAGTCCGTTAGTTTTATAGCATTTTTGTCCCTCATTTTTTTTCTTACTGTCTTCTCTTGTGTTTAGTTGATTTTTTTGTTGTTGTGACACAATATGATCCCTTCCTTATTTTCTTTTATGTGTAATATATAGACATTTTCTTTGTGGCCATCATGGAGAGTGCATAAAATATTATAAACTTATAATAATCTGTGTCAAACTGATAACAATTTAACTTCAATGCCATAGAAAAATCTGCTACTTTACATCTTTCTCCTCCCCACTGTATGTTATTTATGCCACAGATTATCTCTATATGATATTGTGTATCAATTAATATGAATTTAGAGTAACTTTTTCTGCTTTTGCTTTCTAAGTTCTATAACTGAATTAAAAGTGTAGTTACAAACCAAAAATATAATAATACAGGTTTTTATGTTTGTCTATACATTCGCCTTGATGAGAGAACTTTATATTTCCATATCACTTTGAATTACTGTCTAGTTCCTTAATGTTTCAACTTGAAGGAATTCTTGTAGCATTTCTTGTATGGCAGGTGTAGTGCTAATGATTTCCCACAGTTCTTTGAGGAAAAGATTGCTAGTTTCTATCAGACAAAATCCTAGTGTCGAAGCATATCTGAGAATGCAACATGAAGTCAGCTTTTTGATCTTTGACTCTAAACTTG
Source organism: Galeopterus variegatus (assembly GCF_000696425.1). Taxonomy (NCBI): domain Eukaryota; kingdom Metazoa; phylum Chordata; class Mammalia; order Dermoptera; family Cynocephalidae; genus Galeopterus; species Galeopterus variegatus. The sequence continues at coordinate 541,116 of NW_007726692.1, read as the reverse complement.
CAGATTCAACTGAATCAGAAACTAAGGCTCCCTATGGGATCCACACTTCTTTAAAAAAACCCTTATTGGCTCTAGCCCTTAGGCTGTCTCTCTTGAATTCTACTTCATTTGTCCTGTGGGCTACCCTTCTTGGGCTTCTTCCACCTTCACAACTCTGGCTTTTCAGATGTTGTCATTGATCCAAAGATGACACTAAAATAATGGTGAATGTGCAGAGTAAGATGTAAAGAAGTTCTGGCAACCACTAACAAAAAGACAGAAGAGCCCTATAAAAAGAGTAAAAAGTAGTTGCCATAGATGTAGGGAAAAAATCAGGATGAATTGATGCCGTGGAAATCAAGAGCAAAGAGATGTTCCAGAAACTGGGAATGGCTCACAATGGAAGACGCACCAAGGAAGCCAACTAAGATAAAAATGTAAAATAAATGTAAGATAAAAAATTGTTTATCTGGAAAAATCTTACTTTCTCCATTATTTTTGAAGGGCAATTTTGCTGAACATAGTATTCTTCACTATCAGTATTTTTCTTACAGCAATTAAACTATATCATTCCACTGTCTTCTTGCCTGCAAGGCTTATGCTGAGAAATCTACTGATAATTATATAATGGCTCCCAGTACATGAATGGCTTTTCTCTTCTTGCTTTCAATACTATTTGTTTTTTGACAAATATCATATGTCTCAGTGTGACTCTCTTTGTGTTTAATACTACTTTGAGTTAAGTGAGCTTCTTATATTTGTACATCTATATTTTCCCTCAGATTTGAGAAGATTGTACTCATTATTTTTTCATACAAGCTCTTTGCTTCTCTCTCTCTTTCTTTCATCTTTCTGGAATTTCAAAAATGAATATTGATCCACTTCATGGTATACCATAAGTTGCTTATGCTCTGTTAATTTAAATTTGTTTTTGTTTTTGTTTTTTAGACTCCATCATTTTAAATTATTTGTCTTCAAGTTCTCTGAATCTTTTGCACAGTTTTTCTGTTGAACCCTTCTGCTGAATTTTTCAATTCAGCTATAATATTTTCATTTGAGAATTTCTCCTTGATTCCTTTTTATAATCTTCTCTTTGTTGATATTCTCATTTTGTTTTTAAATTGTTATTCTGATTTTACTTGTCTTTCTGTGTTCTCTTTCAGCTCATTGAGCTTATTTGAGATAGTTGCTTTAAATTTTTGTTAAGTAACTCAGAGACCTATGCATCTTAAGGTGTGGTTTCTGGTGATTTATTTTGCTCATTCACATCAGCCATGTTTTCCTATTTCTTCCATTCTTCACAATCTTTTGTTGAAATTTGTGTACTTGAAAAAACAGCCCCACTCCCAGAATTTGCTAAGTGGCGTCATGCGGATGGAGACCATTACTAATCTGAATTTCACTAACTAATCTGGCATAAAGGCATGGAACCTTTTCAAAAATTTTTTGGGTATGTATCTTAACTGGGCATGTGTGTGTGTGTGTTTGTGCTTGTGTGTACATGCATGTGGTTTTATTTCAGGACCAAGATAAGCATGCCTACTTTTAAATGTCTTAAATTCCCTCAAAGTCTCACTTTCTCTTCTTCTCAGAAGTCTTAGATTTCTGCTGTATTTTTCTACTCTTAATATCTTGGCCCCATGCACCCATAGGACTGCAGAATCCCTGCATATCTAATGTACTGCACTGCCTGCTGCTGATCTTAGGGTTTTCCAATCTTACATACAATCTATGTCACCTTCCTATCGAACCTTCAAGTCAGGTAAGATAGGAGCCAGTCCCTCAGAAAGACCCAAGACAAGTCAGAACACTGCAAACAAGTTCCAGTCTTTTCCTAACAATCCAAGGGATAACTTAGAATTGGGTGATCTCCTTTCGTTTTTATCTTTTTTAAAAGTTTTGTTCATTTTGTTATTTTTTTTACTATTGTTATGAATATTCAGGAAATACAAAGCTGATTGTCACCCTCATGCCCATGATGTGATGGCCAGATTCATACTGGCAGCATACCCATTAACACAAATTGCATTTTTACCTTGTCCCCCACCCAGTTATCCCCAACTTCCCTCTCCCCCCACCTTTCACCCTATTGCACTTTGTAGCCCAAGGAATATTCTCTCCCTCTGCAAGTCCAACACAGTACTGTGGTCTTTATTTCTTTCCTTCTTTCTCTCTTAGCTCCCACATATGAGTGTGTACATGTGGTATTTATCCATCTGGGCTTTGCTTATTTCATTCAACATAAGTTTCTCCAGGCTAATTCATGTTGTTGCAAATGGGAGTATTTCATTCTTTTTTATGGCAGAGTAGTATTCAATGGTGTATATACACCACAGTTTCCTAATCCAATCATCCATCAATGGACATTTCGTTTGGCTCCATGTCTTGGCTATTGTAAACAGAGCTGCGATGAACATGGGAGTGCAGGTATCCCTTCGACACGATGATTTCCATTCCTCTGGGTATATACCCAGAAGTGGGATTGCTGGATTGTATGGAAGATCTATCCATAGTTGTTAGAGAAACCTCCATACTGTTTCCCATTTACAGTCCCACGAACAGTGTAGGATTGTTCCTTTCTCTCCATACCCTCACCAGCATTTGGTATTCACCATCTTTTTGATTATAGCCAGTCTAACTGAGGTGAGGTGGTAACTCAGTGTAGTTTTAATTTGCATTTCCCTGATGTCTAGTGATGTGGAGCATTTTCTCATGTGCCTGTTGGCCATTTATATGTCTTCTTTGAAAAATGTCTACTCAGCTCCTTTGTCCATTTTTTAATTGGGATATTTGGGTTTTTTTTTTTTTTACTGCATAATTGTTTGATTTCCTTGTATATTATGGGTATTAATCCTTTGTCAAATTCATAGTGTGTGGAAAAGGTAAGCCTTTGACCAAATTTATGCTGGCTTTATCTTGGTTAGGTATTCACTTCATTACTGTAGCTTCAAAACTGGTTTCTAGAGTTCTCATAAAGCTATTTTGGTCCATATATTCTTTTAAATTTGGTGATTTTAGGGGGCAATAACAGAATGGAAATTCCTTGTCTGCCATCATGTTGCATTAATTCCCATTTGTTAATGGTCTTTAAAACACTCTGTGTTTCCCTGATGATTAGTGATGTTGAGCATTTTTTCATGTATCTATTGGCCATTTGTACGTCTTCCTTTGAAAAATGTCTATTCAGCTCCTTTGCCCATTTTTCAGTTTGGTTACTTGTTTTTATTTATTTATTTATTTATTTATTTATTTTACTGTATAACTGGCTATAATCAAAAAGACGGTGAATAATAAATGCTGGCGAGGGTGTGGAGAGAAGAGAACACTCCTACACTTTTGGTGGGACTGTAAATTAGTACAACCAGTATAGAAAACAGTATGGACGTAACTCAAACAACTACAGATAGATCTGCCATATGATCCAGCAATCCCTCTTCTGGGTATATACCCAGAGGAATGGAAATCATCATGTTGAAGGGATACCTGCACTCCCATGTTCACTGTAACTCTGTTTATGATAGCCAAGACAAGGAACTTACCTAAATGTCCATTGATGGATGATTGGATAAGTAAACCGTGGTGTATATAAAGCATGGAATACTACTCTGCCATAAAAAAATCAATGAAATACTCCCATTTGCAACAACATGGATGAGCCTGGAGAAACCTATGTTGAGTGAAATAAGCAGAGCACGGAGGGATAAATACTGCACGTACTCACTCATATGTGGGTGCTAAGAGAGAAAGGAAGGAGGGAAAGTAAGACCATCATAATGCATTGGTATTACTGAGGGAGGGATTATTCCTAGGGCTACAAATTGGAGTTGGTGGGAAAGAGGGATTGGGAGGGAGGTTGGAGGCTAACTGGGTGTGGGACACGGGGTACAAAATTAATTTCTGGTAGTGGGTATGCCCACAGTATGAATCTGGCCCTCACATCATGGGCAAAAGGAATGACAATTAGCTTTGTATCTCATGAATATTCATAATAAAAAACCACTGCATTCAAAACAATACATTTCTTTCTATTGAATACAGTCTTGGGCACACAGTTTTTTACTGCTGTGGTGCACAAATATGTCATGATCATCATTATCATCCACGTCATTTTTTCATCATCACTAACATAATTGTTTTCAGGTTTTACTGAGTGTCTATGATGTGCAAAGGTCTATGCTAGTTATTTCACATGCATTATTTGAGTTACTGCTCACAATTTACTCATAAGGTGATTACTATATTATTTCTGTTTTAGATGTGAGAGGACTGATGGTCAAAATTCTCATATCAAATAGCAGAGTTGGGAATGAAATCCATGTGTCATGTCCCTATGCTTCTTTGAAGTTAAAAATAGTAACTATAAATTTTTGAGTGGCTGGTTTTGTATTTGGCTAAGGCAAACCAGAGCATTCTCAAAGAAGTAGGCCTCATTTGGGAAAAAAATTACATCTGCTTGTGTATTAGGATATGTATTTGCATAGACTATCAAAGGTACTCAGGACCA
>NW_007726692.1:509133-531633 GCF_000696425.1 Galeopterus variegatus | reverse complement strand
AGCCCTGAACAAAAGGCTCAGGCAGTTTTATAGACCTTGAGGTAGGGGGAGGAAGAGCTCAAGGGGACTGAGTCAGAGGGTGTAAAAAAAGTGTCTTCAAATTTTAACTTTCATTCCCCTATTAGGAGGCATCTGCAGAGGTACCTGAAGAGGACTTTAGCCCTAGCCTCAAATAAAGAGACCTACGATTGAAGGTGCCAAGGCTAGGAATACAAATATGAGAAAGAGCACTTGCCAGGGCTTTTGAGTCCTTTGCTGCAATTCCCTTCAGAGATTTGATGCACTGACTGTGCACCAAGTCTGGTGGGGGATTGAGTGGCAACTTCCCCCCATGAGGCCTGTCAGGTAAACCCTTGATGATTGCCTGTTGTCAGAACTTAAAATAAATCACAAGTTTTTAACCAGTAGCCAGGCTCCTTGGTTTCTGCCCTTGTGTCATTATGGTGCATTGTATATTACTGGAGACTTTTTGAAGTTGCTTACAAAACTTTGCATAGATTAAGTATAATTTCTTTTAATAAATTTTATGGATCTATATCTAATTTATTTGTTGTCGTCTAAGTCTTGTAATAATTCATGGAAAATAGTCCCAAAAAACTGTGAAAACAAGAGTTGTTTGTATTGTTATTTATTACTAGATCCTTCTGAAAGGAATTGTTTGGCTTGAAATATAAATGAATAGTTCAATTTACTTGTAAAATGCAAAAATAATTCTTGATGAGCAGGTGAGAAGATGCAAAAAGGGAGAAATGCTTTATTTACGATTTAGCCATTTTTCTGTTAGTAAAATACGTTGATAAAGAATTCTGAAAGCAACGATGAAATGAACCTCAGTTTGTAACAAGTGCTGAAGTTAAACATTGTGTAGTTATTTTACTTTTTCTTGTAGAGGAAATGCCATCATTGTCTGCATCACTCACTCTCCATCTTCTCTGAAGTAGTTTATGACATAGCTTTACAGATGCATTTGATTTGGGGGCTACATGAAAGTGGAAGGGTCAAGGTTATACATCTGTCTACCAATGTTGAATGTTGTGTAGTATGAAGTGAGCAAGAATTGCTTGGGGCAAAGTAATAGGATGACAAATGAAACAGCTGGCATTTTCCTCATTACAAGAACAGGTTATCTGTAAACATAATATAGCAGCTGAAGGATTTAAATAGCGTACTTCACATTCACAGTAACCCAAAGCACTGTATAAGGCAGTAAAGATGTTTGTTGTGCTTTGATTATTTGGGCAGAGAGATGAGTAATTTTGTATTCTTATTTCACATGTCTTTGTAGGTCAAGATGAGAATAAGTAAATTAAATTAGGAGATAAGGTAAAAGTTGCCAAAGGCACTATCTCCTCTCTCATCTTTCACTCTCTATATGTGGCATCCTAATAACTTTTTTAAAGTACTTGAATATTTCAAATGAAGAATGCTATTTCAGTATATGTAAATAGAATATTACAGGACTAGATTCCCAAAACATGCAGGGAATAAGCCTAAGTATGTAAAAATATGCACCAAGCAGGGATACCAATATTCAAAGAATATTTTGTGCCCTGAAGTCCTAATATTTTTAGTTCATATCATTCCTTTTTCCATGCCAGGATTTTGCTCACAAGTCTGACAAAGATGAGAAGAACTATTGTCACACTGATGGCTTGTGGAAACATTTACGGAGTATGTGACTTTAGTACCTACCAGCAAAGCAGGTCCTGCATTCTTAATAGCCTTGAAACCTCAAGTCTTGGTAATCTACTAGTTCCTAAAGAGGCTTAACATTTACTACTTCTACCAAAATGACACATAAGACACTCATATTTTGAGGTTCTAGTAAAATGTGTAAAAAATAAGCGTTTTCTTCAATTTGGCTTGTACTTATAATTGGCATTGTGTTCTAAATTGCTTTTTAGCATTGAAAACATAATCTTTAAATTTACAAGTGAGAAGGCAATTGCAAATTATGTACAAATATATAATTAAACAAACATGAGTTTATTGAATATTTTGCTAGGCATTTAGAGGGAGAAATACAAAACTTTGTTGTTGTCATTTTTGGGTTTTTTTGTTTTATTTTTTCTAACTTTAATTAATCAATATACAATGTACTTGATTTTTATGTCCCTTTACCCATTCCTCTTTCCCCCCTCCCTCTCCCCTCCCCCCCATCAACATCATACCTGTTCACTTGTCTTAACCAAGTCAAGGAATAATTGTGATTGTTGGGACTCCTTCCCCACCCACCCCCACACCGTTTGTTTTTATTTATATTTATTTATTTATTTTTAGCTCCCATGAATAAATAAGAACATGTGGTAAATCTCTTTCTGTGCCTGACTTGTTTCACTTTACATAATTTTCTCTAAGTCCATACATGTTGCTGTGAATGGCAGCATTTTATTCTTTTTTATAGCAGAATGGTATTCCATTGTGTAGATATACCACAGTTTCCTTATCCACCATCTGATGATGGACATTTGGGCTGGATCCAACTCCTGAGTATTGTAAATAGTGCTGCAATGAACATTGGAGTACAGGTATACCTTCGACTTGAGGATTTCCATTCCTCTGGTTATATTCCTAGCAGTGGAATAGCTGGATCATATGGTAGAACTATCTGCAATTGTTTGAGGAAACTCCTTCCCATTTTCCATAAAGGCTTCACTAATTTTCAGTCCCACTAATAGTGTAAGAGACGTCCTTTTTCTCCGCAACCTCACCAGCATTTATCATTCACAATCTTTTGGATATTAGCCATCCTAACTGGGGTGAGATGGTATCTCAGTATGGTTTTGATTTGAATTTCCTGAATGCTGAGTGATGTTCAGCACTTTTTCATCTGTCTGCTGGCCATTCATATATCTTCCTTTGAGAAGTTCCTATTTAGCTCTTTGCCCATTTTTAATTGGGTTACTTGCATTTTTGCTGTAAAGTTCTTTCAGTTCCTTGTATATTTTGCATATTAATCCTTTGTCAGATGTATATTTTGCAAATATTTTCTCCCACTCTGTTGGTTGTCTATTTACTCTGTTAATTGTTTCTTTTGCTGTGCAGAAGCTTCTTAGTTTGATATCTTCCCATTTGTTAATTTTTTCCTTTTGTTGCCCATGCTTTTGGGGTCATATTCATGAAGTCTGTGCCCAGTTGTACTTCCTGGAGTGTTTCCCCGATGTTTTCTTTAAAATGTTGTATTGTTACAAGGTGTATATTTAATTCTTTAATCTATTTTGGGTTGATTTTTGTATATGGTGAGAGGTATGGGTCTAGTTTCATTCTCCTGCATATGGATATTCAGTTATCCCAGCACCATTTGCTGAAGAGGCAGTCTGTTTCCCAGTGTATAGACTTGGTTACTTTGTGAAAGATCAGATGGCTGTAGGTGTGTGGGATGATTTCTGGATTCTCTATTCTATTCCAATGATCCGTGTGTCTGTTTTTATGTCAGTACCATGCTGTTTTGGTTATTATAGCTTTGTAATATAGTTTAAAGTCAGGTAGTATTATGCCTCCAGCTTTATCTTTTTTCTCTGAATTGTTTTGGCTATGCATGTTCTTTCATTATTCTGTATAAATGTTAGAATTTTTTTTTCCATTTCTGAGATAAATGTTCCTGGAATTTTGATGGGGATTGCACTGAATTTGTATATCACTTTGGGTAGTATGGACATTTACACAATGCTGATTCTTCCAATCCAAGAACATGGGATATCTTTTCATCTTCTTTTGTCCTCTTTAATTTCAACAGTGGTTTGTAGTTCCCATTATAGAGATTTTTCACATCCTTGGTTAACTCCATTCCTAAGCATTTTATTTTTGTGGAGGCGATTGTAAATGGGCCAGCTTTTTGATTTCTTTTTTGGCATGTTCCACTATTGGAGAATATAAATGCTACTGACTTTTGCATGTTGATTTTGTATCCTGCAACTTTGCTGAAATCATTTATCAATTCTAAGTTTTTTTTTGTAGATGCTTTCGGCTGTTTGATATAGAGGATTATGTCATCTGCAAAAAGGGAGAGTTTGACTTCATCTTTTCCAGTCTGGATGCCCTTTACTTTCTTCTCTTCACTGATTACTCTGGCTAGTACTTCCGACACTATGTTGAATAGGAGTGGCAGGAGTGGGCATCCTTGTCTAATTCCTGTTCTTAAGGGAAAAACTCAAAAGATGTTATTGAGCCTGGGCTTATAATATATGGTTTTAATTATGGTGAGATACTTTCCATCTATTCTTAACATGTAGAGTGTCTTTATCATGAACAAATGTTGAATTTTTGTCATACACTTTTTCAACACCTGTAGAAATGTTCATTTGGTCTTTGTGTTTAATTTTATTGATATGGTGTATCACATTTATTGATTTGCGTAGGTTGAACCAACCTTGCATCCCTGAGATGAATCCCACTTGATCATGGTATATAATTTTGCATATATGTTGCTGTATTCTGTTAGCTTCTATTTTATCGAGGATTTTACATCTGTATTCATCAAGGTTATTTGCCTGTAGTTTTCTTTCTTTGTTGTATCTTTGTCTGGTTTTGGTATCAGGCTGATGTTTGTTTCATAGAGTGATTTTGGGAGGATTGCCTCTGTTTCAACCTTTTGTAATAGTTTGTAGAGAATTCGTGTCAATTCCTCTTTGAACATTTGGTAGAATTCTGCAATGAACCCATCTGGTCCTTGGCTTTTCTTTGTTGGGAGCCTTCTGATAACAGCTTCAATCTCTTTTACTGTTATTGGTCTTTTCAGATTTAAACCATTAGCAAGGCTAACTATAAACAAACAGAGAAGACCCAAATAACAAAAATTAGAAATGAAAAAGGTAGTATTACAACTAATAGCTCAGAAATACAAGAAATCATCAGTGACTACTCTAAACAAGTATATGCCAACAAACTTGAAAATTTGGAGGAAATGGATAAATTTCTGGACACACACAAACTACCAAAACTGAGCATTCAACATATTTGACCAGTTTTTAAGTTCTTAACTAAGCAATATTTATTTCAAGAATGCAGTTTGCTGCTCCCTAGTGGAATAAAGTAAAATATCACTGAAAAAATGACAGTAAAAATCTTTAAAAATATATTAACATATGCAGTCCAGTCTATCTATATCATCACACACATATATTTAATTCAAAAAGACATTAAATCAAGTGTAACAGATCATCTAAAGGGATGTGATAACCATGGTGTTTCCTGGGACATCTGCATTGTATGATTAATATAAAGGTTTTGTCTTTACACCACCAATGCTTCCAGATGAGGTAGAACTTGAAATTCTGAGTGTTTAGAGAACTATACCAAAGCATTGCCCATTGGTATAACCAAGAAAAGATGCTTTTTATTGGTGTAGGAAATAGAAGGCTAACAATCAGCTGGGATGGGTTTATTTCTCTTGAGTCACTATATGTAACATCCAGGCACATTTTATGTGCAATCACTGAACTAGTTCAAACTCGATGGTTTAGGATTAATATATTCCAACACTGACTCTCTTCATGAGTTTGATAACTTTTTGGGACAAGGTAGTCATGGGTAGGACAGGATCCTTAACCCATTTAAATCATCAGTAGAATAACACTCCTTAGTTGGTTTATGTGTACAGTAAAGTATTTAAGAATGGTTCTTGTCAAGATAGGTGGGCTTAATAAACACAGTGTTATCCAAGACTTTTTCAAAGTGTGATTCTTTTCATCTAAAGGCCAGTTAAAGATTAAACCAGTCTTCAGATTAAAAAAAAAAAACAAGTTTTTCTGTCCTTCCAAATCTTACTTGTGTATGATATTATGCTGTAGAGAATTAATCACAGGAGCTTGGTCCTTGTTTCTATAGATTACCAGTAAATAACATAACTTTTGACATTAAAATAATCTGAGTCATCTAGTCACATTCCCAGTTTACACAACATCAAGAGATTCTCCTAGGTAATTCTACAAGGGTAAAATTGCAAGTTAGTGACAGAGAATAGACTACAATCCTAATTTCTTTATTCCTTGCATGGTGCCCTTTCAACTTTTTTTCTGAGATACATATTTGTGTTTTGTTTGTTTGTTCTTCCCAGAATGAGTGGAGCCACTTATTTGTTTTAACTTGAATATCTAAAGCCAAAGTGATCAGCATGGTTGAACTACTAGATCAATTGCCACACATCTATACCTGTATATTAAAGATGTAGGCAAAAGCATTGAAAAATATCTCAAAGACCTTGCTTTTTTGAAGTAAACACACATGCACACACAAATGCACATAAACACAACATCTAATATTTTCTCTTCTCTAACGTTAAACTCTTATTTTTGTATTTCTTTACCTGTAAAATAAGTACATTGTTGCTTTTATAACTTGACACAATTGACAGCTTTATTAGATATATCCAAGAATACTAAAAAATATTAGAATTCACTTTCCATTAAGGGTTACCTAATGCTGATCCTGATATTTATTTATTTTCCTGTACTCTAAAAAGAATATGAGATATTCTAAAATTCATCCAAGAATTTGAGACATTTCATGAGACGATTTATACGTTTATTCATTCTCTAATGCAGTCCATCAGTCAGTCAGTCAGTCAGTCAGTCAATCAGTAAATGTACATTAAAGGCCTAATATATGCAGGGTGGCCAACCGCTATGCGACATCAAGTAATGAGTAAAACAATCTCTATCTTCACAATTAAGAGAAGTTGTTCTTTTGTATTTTTGTGCTGTTATACAAGACTGCTTTCTAAGGACCCTTTGAATAACATAAAGAGCAATTAGCCCACCTATGAATAATACTTAGATCACCTTGTATTAGTAAAACACATTTACTCATTTACATATTCTTGAATTAATTTTAATCTAACTTAATCATTAGCATATCTATTTTGAGTACATCCTTATTACAAATAAAAATACCAAAAGTACACTAAAATTAACTTTCAACAAATGTAGAAATACTTCTGAATAAAGACATATTTGGGAAAATGTACCTATATCACTTCTGCTTTCCTTATTTAAGTTTTTTCAATTTTATAACAAGAAACGACTGAGCTTCAGATGCTTCCGTTAGCAGTTACAGGCAGGGAGTTTACAACGATAACAGACTTGTGTCACATGCAAACTTTCATTTAGCGCATAACAAAGAACATGAAAACATGTAAAAATATCACATACATAAATTATTATAGAGGCCAGGACAATGAGCAGTATGCCCTTTATGTTTCATAACAGTTGATCTTTTTTTTTTTCTTCACAATAGCAATTTTTTTCAAAAAGTCCTCATAATATTTTCCTATAAGAATAAACGTCTATATTTACACAAGCTAAATTTTGTTCAGCAATGCAGTATTGTCTAGCCACAATATTTTTTCCCTTCCCCTTTGTATTTATGCATAAGAAGGTGGAATGAATGTTGATAGGAATGATCAAACCACTGTGACCAGTAGAGGATAAAAACCTCATAGGTCAGTAATTTGTATAAACTTTATGAAACATCCTTATTTGAATCAAAATTCAGTTAATAATTTTGAGAGTATAAACAGTTTTCTATGCTAAGTAATTGACACCATATTGGGAAAACTCCCTGCCAGAACCAGGAACTCCACAAACCGAGGGTAAGCTCAGAGCAAAGAAAGACACAGAACACTCTAGATTAGTAGATAGTCAAAGATTTATTCAGTGGGAATTTACAGCAGAGGCAGTCTTGGGCTGCAACAAAACAATTTTCTTTCAATAACCATCCAAACTTGTGAAACTTCATGAGATATTTCACAATTCACATTTGATCTATATTTAAGAAGTATTTACTAAACTTACTTTGGTATGGATGTATCATCTATTCAATCATTTTAGGTTTTTGTCTTATGTAATCAAATAAATGCATCATATATTTGTGGTGTAATTTCACTTTTATTATGTATTAAGAATGATACTACATAAAATCATTCTGTGTAAGTCTGGGTTTGGAAGTAGAAAGGTTTAAATAAAAAACACAGTCTTATCTGAATCATGCAAACAAAGGTTAGAAAAAATAAGGTGAATTACATAGCATTTTTTGTTTTCTAAAAAATTGATTGGTAAGTCAAGGAATTTAAATCAAATTTAAGGAAACTAAGTTTTTTTTTAATATGACGTTTATGTATCTAACAAATAACATTTGTCATGCAGCTAAGTATATGCTGGGTAACAAAGCATATAACAGATTTGTAGCACTCCACATAGCTTGAAAGGCATTTTGAAACAACCTACAGTGTATAATATGATCATTTTTTTCAGGCAACATCTTGATTTGTTTGAAATAGATATTTATTTTATTAAAAATTTAAACAGCTTCTTGAGGCATAATACAACAATTGCACATATTTAAAGTGGAAAATTTAATGAGTTTTGTCATATGCATGCATCTTCAAACCATCACCATAACCAAGACAGGAAACACATCCATAACACACAAAAGGTTCCTCTTGCCCCTTTGAATCCCACTCTCTTGATCCTCCCCTCCACTCCTCCATACCCCTGAAACTACTCATCTGCTATTTCTCACTATATAATTGTTCATGTTTTCTAAAAGTTTACATAAATGGAATCATACAGTCTGTGTTTATCTGGATCTGGCTCCTTTCATTAAACATAATTATATTGAAATTTATCATTAGTATTGTATGTATCCATAGTCATTTTTTTGTTGCTGCTGAGTAATAATCCGATGTATGGATATACAACTGTATATCCATTCACTTGTTGATGGAAATTTGGGTTGTTTCCAGTTTTGGCCTGTTACAAATAAAGCTGCTATGAGCAATTATGTACAAGCCTTTGTATGAACATATGCTTTCTTTCTATGAATGGAATGGCTGGATTATATGGTAGTTGTGTGTTTAACTTATTAAGAAACTGTTACTCAGAAAATAGTTATTTTTGAAATTGACACATAATAATTTTATATATTAATGGGGTACAGTGAGATGTTTCAATACATATATACATTGTATAACGATCAAATCAGACTATTACGCAGTTCCAGCATCTCAAACACTCATTGTTTCTTTGTGGTGAGAATATTCAAAATCTTCTCTTCTAGCTATTTTGAAATACACCATACAATAGTGTTAACTATAATCACCTACCTTTCTGTGAAATAGCACACCAGGACTTATTCCTCCTATATAACTGTGACCCTGTACCCCTTAACAAATCTTTTCTTATCCCCTTACTATCTCTCTTCCCAGCCTCTGGTAACCACTCTTCTACTCTCTACTTCTAAGAGATCAGCCTTTTTAGATTCCATATATGAGTGAAATAATGCAATATTTGTCTTTCTGTATCTGGCTCACTTCACTTAACATACTGTCTTTCAGGTTTATCCATGTTGCCACAGATTACAGGATTTCATCTTTTATAATGACTTACTAGTATTCCACTGTGTATATACACCACATTTTCTTTATCCATTCATCCAGTGATGGACACTTGGGTTGACTCTATCTTTTGGCTACTATGAACTGTGTTGCAATAAACATGGGAATGCATGTATCTCTTTGACATGCTAATTTCATTTCTTTTGGGTATATACCCAGTACTAGGATTGCTAGATCATAGGGTAGTTATTGTTTTTTCTTGAGGAACTTCCATACAAACAGATACTTCTTAATATGTAAAATGTCTAAGTCATAAAATGAAAAAAAAGTGTTACTGTAAAAAGTAATTTTACATTATATTGCCCCCTAGAGAAACCAAGAAAGTTAGAGAATTGATTATCAAGCTTTGACTGAAATATACAAAAATGTGAATAATTTAAAATACTAGTTGTACTGAAGCTCTCAAAATTGTTGAACATCAAATTAAGTAGTTTGTTACTAATGATGAAAAAGAATTGATTTGCTAATCGAACATAATGTGTTTGGTAGTCATTCCATGATGAGCTAAATTATATCTCAGGGATTACTGTGGTGTTTTGCTTGTTCAATAATAACTTAAAAAGTTTATTGAAGAGACATTGTTTTTATGTGGCAATTTGCTAAGTAATGCTACTAGTAAAGAAATACTTAAGCATGTTGCTTGGTATTGGTCTGTTCAGGTTTGTATTTCCTGGTTTAGTCTTGGTAGTTTGTAAGTATCCTTAAATTTAATCCTTGCCTCCAGGTTCTCAAATTTGTTGGCATATAGTTGTTCAAAATAGTCTCTAATGATTCTTTGTACTTTGGTGGCATCAGTTTTAATGTCGCCTTTTTCATTTCTGATTTTTGTTATTTAAGTCTTTCCTTTTTTTAGTTAGATATGGCAATTTTGTTTATCCTCTCAAAAAAACAACTTTTTGTCTCATTGATTTTTTTTGTGTCTTTCTTTTGGCCTCCATTTTATTTACTTCTGCTTTGATCTTAATTATTTCTTTCTGTCTAGTAGTTTTGAGATTAGATCATTTTTGTCTTTCTAGTTCTTTGGGATTTAATGTCAGGTTGCTTATTTGAAGACTTTCTATTCTTTTGAGGTAAGCACTTATTGTAATAAACTTCCCGCTTAGTACTACTTTTGCAGTATCCCATCAGTTTTAATCAGTTGCACTTGTATATGAGATTGACACAGCAATCAGCAGTCTCCCAACAAAGAAAAGCTCAGGACTAGACGGCTTCACTGATGAATTCTGCTAAACCTTTAAGGAGGAATTAACACCAATCTTTCTCAAACAATTCAAAAAATTGAAACAGAGGCCATTCTCCCAAATTTATTTGGCATCACCCTGATACCAAAACCAAGCAAAGAAACAACAACAAAAAAGAAAGTTACAGGCAAATGTCCTTGATGAACATAGACACAAAAATCCTCAACAAGATGTTAGCAACCAGAATACAACAACACATCAAAAAGATTATACACCATGATCATGTGGGATTCATCCTAGGAATTCAAGGATGTTTCAACATGTGCAAATCAATAAATGTGATACACCACATCAACAAAAGCAAGAAGAAAAAACATATGAATATCTCAATAGATGCGGAAAATATATTTGACAAAATTCAGCATCTCTTCATGATAAAGACCCTCAACAAATTAGGTATAGAAGGAAAATATCTCAACACAATAAAAGCCCTATATGATAATCCCACCACCGACATCATTCTGAATGGAGAAAAAATGAAAGATTTTCCTTCAAAAACAAGAACAAGAGAAGGATGCCTGCCTGTTCTCACCATTCCTGTTTAAAATAGCATTGGAAGTATAAGCCAGAGCAATCAGGCAAAAGAAAGAAAAAAAGAACCTCCAAATTGGAAAAGAAAAAGTCAAATCCTCACTGTTTTCAGATGACATGATCCTTCATATAACCTCTACTAAAAAACTCCTAGAGCTGATAAACAAATGCGGTAAAGCTGCAGGGTACAATATCAAGAAACAAAAATCAGTAGTGTTCTTATACACCAACAATGAGCAAGCAGAAAGTGAAATCAAGAAAACAAGCCAAATGAGAACATCTACCAATAAAATAAAATACCTAGGAATAAATTTAACCAAACAGTGAAAAATCTCTACAATGACAGGTACAAAATTCTGCTGAAAAAAATCAAAGAGGACATGAAAATATGGAAAGACATTCCTTGTCCATGGATGGAAGAATTAACATTGTGAAAATGTCCATACTACCCAAAATGACCTACAGATTCAATGTGAGCCCCATCAAAATACCAATGGCATTCTTCACAGAAATAGAAAAAAAAATTCTAAAATTCATGTGTAACAACAAAAGACTCTGAATAGCCAAAGCAATCCTGAGCGAACCAAATTAAATTCAGAGAAATTACACTACCTGACTTCAAATTATACTACAAAGCTATAGTAACCAAAACAGCATGGTACTGGCAAAACAACAGATGTGTGGACCAGTGGAACAGAATAGAAAACCCAGAAATCAACCCACATACTTACAGCCATCTGGCCTTTGACAAAAGAACCAAGAAAATATATTGGGGAAAAGACAGTCTCTTCAGTAAATGGTGCTGGGAAAACTGGATATCCATGTGTAGAAGAATGAAACTAGACCCATACCTCTCACCATATACCAAAATCAACTCAAAATGGATTAAAGACTTAAGTATAAGACTTGAAACTACAAATCTTCTAAAATAAATCATGTGGGAAGCACTTCAGAGTTTAAAACTTCAGAAAGACTTTATAAATAAGATCCCCAAAGCACAAACAACAAAATAAACAATAAATTGGGATTATATCAAACTAAAAATCTTCTGCACAGCAAGGGAAACAATCAACAGAGGGAAAAGACAACCTACTGAATGAGAGAAAATATTTGCAAACTATAAATATGACAGGGGATTAATATCCAGAATATACATGGAACTCAAAAAATTAACAGTAATAAAACCCAAATAATCTGAGTAAATTTGGGCAAATGATCTGAATATACATTTTTTGAAGGAAGACATACAAATGGCCAACAGATATATGAAAAAATGTTAAATATCACAAATCATCAGGGAAATGCTAATCAAAACCACATTGAGATGTCATCTCACCTCAGTTAGATTGGCTGTTATCAAAAAACTAAGAATAACAAATGCTGGCCAAGATGTGGAGAAAAGGGATTTCTTCTGCATTCTTGGTGGGGTTATAAATTAGTACAGTCATTATGGAAAACAGTATGCAAATTTCTCAAATAGTTACAGATAGAACTCCCATAGAATCCAGCAATCCCTTTTCTGGGTATGTACCCAGAGTAATGGAAATCATCAGGTTGAAGGGATGCCTGTACTCCGAAGTTCAATGCAGCCGTTTTTACAATAGCCAAAATATGGAACCAACCTAAATGTCCATCAACAGGTGACTGGATAAAGAAAATGTGGTATATATACACAACCATAATAAAAAATGAAATTCTGCCATTTTCAGCAACATGCATGACTCTGGAGAAAATTATGTTAAGTGAAATAAGTCAGGCAGTGAAAAGGAAATGCCTTATGTCCTCACTCATAAGTGAGAGCTAAGAAACAAAGAAAGAGAGACTATTATAAAATGCTGAACTTTCAGAAGGACAGAGCAAATAACTAGAGTTGGGAGAGAGGGTGGAGAAGGAGGAATAAGTAATAATTGGGTAAGGGACACAAAAAGGAATTACAGTTTGTAATGATTAACATGCTAGTGATACTGATTTGATCATTACATACTATGCACAAATACTTACAGTCAACTCTGTACCCCATAAAAATGTATAAATAAAATTAACAAAATAAATATTTAACCAAAATAAATATTTAATCAAACTAACAATTAACCCAACAACCATTTCAATGTTTAACATATTAAAGATTGTGGCAACAATGAAACTGCAATGCTTGAAGAAATTATCAGACGGACTGCCGCAGCACAGATCAGAAGTGTGGCACTTGAAAACACAGATAGGTATTGCTTGCTAAATAGACTGGAACTAGCTGTATGCAAATGTATACCTTATTAAAAAAATTCTAATTGTCATTTATACTACCTTTGAACATGTCAATTATATTTGGTTATGTCTAAGTAAACCATGCAAAAGTTGATTCCGAGAAACATTTTTTTACATACAGAGATAAAGTGACTTTCCAGTAATAAAATTCAAAGTTTTTTGAGCTCTGTCCTAATATTCATGGTTTCTGCCCTTCTGTTATCTAATGATTTGACATCTTTTTCTTGGCAGCTAGACATATACCCTCTATAGATTTTTCTTTTTTTGTATGAAATTACACATGGTGAACTTGTCAATGCACATAATGCTGCATAACACATTTTGTCAGTTGATAAAACACAATTATTTATTAAGGAACATTGTCTTCTACATCCATGGTCATTGGTAATGAGAGTTTGCTTGGTAAGTCATTAGAGTAAAAACTAAAATAAAACTCTCACAAAACTTACCAGAAAGATTTTTGAAGAAGACTAACTCAAGATAACAAATACTGAAAAATGTATATCCTGCCTTCCTCTTTACTTTGCTATGAGTATCTCCTGAAAAATACAATAAAAATAGCCTAGAAATAGACTTGATGTTTCACTTGATATGAAGATACAATTCTATTATTAATCAGAAAAGCTATTTTAAAAGGCCAACATAGTAGTGTGATTTAAATCAAAGGTATGCCATATTTTGTAACAAAGGTTAATAGAAAGGAGTTTTTTTATCTTTATATTATTTATTTATTTGAGTTTTAATGAAACTGATTTAATTTGATCTATGTTTTGCTTTCAATTTCTGAAATAAGTTGTATAAATGCATAGAAATAATACTGAGATTATTTCTAATAGTACTTTTTATTTTTGTGTCTACTTTAAGCCAAGGATACACCATGTCTCATGGATTCATTAAAATTTAACACATTATAATTTTAAAAGTGTTCTGTAGAACTAGATCAAGTGTGTGTGTGATCCAGTAGGTCCCTTTGAGTAATAACTAAAGTATTCAACATTTTCTGCACTGATAATCTATAAGAAAGCAAGCACTGAAAGGTAAAAATAAATATATTCATGCCCAAGCAGATCTCTGTCTCAAAGAATCAGTCACTGGAGGGAAGAGCATCAAGGAACCTGCATAAAAAAGACTCTTTGAATTCGCTTTTTAAGAACAAATCAGCTGTGTTGACTCTTGTCATATTAATCAAATAAAGGAATCCATAAGACTACTGTAACTCATTTCTGGAGGACTTCATGAGTTAAGAGGCAGCAGAGGGACCTGACAGACGCAACAGGTGCCATAGAAAACCTTGACACAGTAACAGTAAAACAAAGTTCTTAGTCTAGAATTAGCTTTCTAACATGTTCCTCGGTCAAATATGTTTCAGTAATCCTGCTCTAGGTAATGGGGAAGTGATTGGCATGGAAGTAGTGGGAGATTTCTTGAGGCTTCCAGAGAAGCCCAACATGTTTGAATCTAGTGAAGAACACAATTTAGCCTAAAGCTGGCAGCCTTACCACCTAAACAGTACTTAATACGTCTCCTGTATTTATATTACTATCAAATTAAGAAATAGCCCCAGACTGGTAGTAGTGTTTTCAGTGTGGTTTTATTCCTACAACTGTCAAATGATGTGTGCACCAAATTGAATTAGTCTGACATAGATACATTTTATTGACAAAGTAACAGCCAAGAGGAATGTTAGATTTCTTATATGACACAGAACTGTGTGACGTTCAAGCTTAATTTCAAGTCTATAATTCTACCCAGTGTGTAAAGACTTGCCCATTATTAATTACTCTTTTTTATTTCACTAAAGCACACTAAATGTATTAGATTAAAAAACACAAAGCCTAATTTAACTTTTTAAAAATTTATTATGTAAAAATCATGTGTAGTTGTTTTGTGTAGAAATTACCTATATTACAACTAATTTGAAAGAAAAGCACTTAAGATATCATTTATTTAGTATTATCAGTAATTTAAAACATCTTTATTTCTACCCTCTCCTCTCCATTTTCTGAGTTATGTTCGTTCAATCAGGGAATGTAAACCAATTTTGGAGAAATTATTGGTTTTGGCATATAATTCTTCCTTTTCAAGATTTTTCTTTCTGCATTTATTTATTTTTGTCATATTGTTAATACAACTTATATTTAATCTTAGATGATTCATTGATTTTAAAACTCACAACCTGTTCTTTTATACCACTTTTCCTTTCTTGACTTTTTAACATTTTTTTTTTTTAAAGATGACCGGTAAGGGGATCTCAACCCTTGGCTTGGTGTTGTCAGCACCACGCTCAGCCAGTGAGCAAACCGGCCATCCCTATATAGGATCCGAACCCGTGGCCTTGGTGTAGAAAACTACAGGCCAATATCCTTGATGAACATAGATGCCTCAATGAAGTAAAATATTTCTTATGAAATTGATGTATTTTTCTTTTGTATTTTTTTTTTTTTTAAAGATGACCGGTAAGGGGATCTCAACCCTTGGCTTGGTGTTGTCAGCACCACGCTCAGCCAGTGAGCAAACCGGCCATCCCTATATAGGATCCGAACCCGTGGCCTTGGTGTTATCAGCACCGCACTCTACCGAGTGAGCCACGGGCCGGCCTTGACTTTTTAACATTAATCAATTTTTCATGCAGTTGGAATATGCCTTTGAGTAATTATTTTAGTAAAGTTCATGTGAGTGATATATTCACAAAGCTTTTGCCCATCTAATTATGGCTTTCTGTTTGTGTTTACACATGAAGTGGTTATTGTTGCAGGGAAATCTGAAACTATCAGACCCTGGTTCTTTTGTAGATGAACTATTAGTTTTCTTTACTGCTTATATGCTTGTGGAATTTTTAAAACTAAATTTTTATGGAAATATATATCTACTTATGGGACTTATTTTGTCAATATCCCTTCCCTAATGAAATATAATAGACTCCTGCTTTAAAACATTTCAGTCAAAAATTTATTAGGTAGAGTGGAGGGAAATCATGGAAATCATTTAAGATACAAGTGAATTCTAGGAGAATAAGGAGACTGTTTGTTTCAAATGTTTGATAAGCCTTTCTGTGATTAGCAAATATGGTAAGTAAATTTCTCCAGGTGATATGTGGTATATGGTACCTAAACCACTCCCAATCTATCCTTGCCAATCTTAGGGCAAGGATAGCTCAGGTGGGTGTGATAAGATTTTCTGTATCAAATTAAAGTGGTTATTTTTTTCTTTAAGAATGGGAAACTGAATGGTTTGATGTTTTAAGTCTGCTTCATAATGTAGTAGAGTTAAACAGCTGCATCAAAATAACTGCATCAAAATGTCTTATCCTCCTACTAATTTACTGCCACGGTAGCCTAGGATTCCAAAAATCTTTAAAAAAATACTCTGATACTAGGAGAGCAATTAAGGATTTTAATATAAAATTTAGCTGAAGAATTTGTTTTCTTTTTAGTTTATATTAACATAGTTATTCACTGTATCATTTTTAGAAATCAAATTCATATTGCTTTATTAGTGGCAGCTGTGGTAGCAGAATGAGAAACAAAACATCCAATATTAGAAAAAAAGCATAGATCATAGAGTGTGGTGTTCATGTTTATACTGATTCTTGAGATTCTAGGTAGATGATAGAATTGCCATAATAAAAGAAAGAAGAATTTCAGAAATATGTTATACCGGGGTCAGGTATACAGCAAGGGAAGCTCAATATTAACCTGCGATTAGGATTCTGAAGGCCACAGTGAAGTTCTAAGTTAATTCATATAGAATATAAGTCCCTTCCAACAACCTGTGTGAACTGAAAACCATAACATACTTAAAAAAATGCAGCTGGCCTTTTAGAAATTAAATGGTGCTGGCAATAGTGCATTTTGCTTGGCTTATGGTTAATTATTTTGTTTTATTTATTTGTCACAAGAAATAAGTATATGAAAACAAACAAGCTGAACTTTCAAAAGGACTAAAGGACAAGAGTGTATGAAGAATACAATTGAATATTTTGCTATTGGGCATGGTAATAATTGTCACAAAATACTCATTTTTCAGCATAAATCTTGTTTTTTAAGACCATTAGGCACCTCCTCAGTATTTTCAAGAAAACCTCCAGTGCTAACCTCTTATAGTCTATCTCATATTATTAAGGACAGAAATGAGGTCTCTGTTTTCTAAGTTTGATTTAATCTGCTTTACCTGCATTTGCTTATTACTATTTTTTTCTTAAAAATGTTCTTTGTCAGAAGGTTTTTTTTTTATTTTTAACTTTGAAATAATAAAAAATTCACAGGAAGTTGCAAAGATAGTACAGAGGCCCTATGTGCCCTTCATCAAGTTGCCCCCAATGGTTACATCGTTCATAATCATAGTGTAATATCAAAACCAGAACATGGACATTGGTACAATATATGTGTATAATTCTATGTCAATTTATCACAGGTGTAGATTTATGTAACTACCACAGCAATCAAGATACAGAACTGCCATGCTACACCTTTATATAAAGTTATACCCACCTCCTTCCCATTACCTCTGAAATCCTCACAACCTTTAATATGTACACTGTCGCTATAATATGATCATATTGAAAATGTTAAGTACGTGGAATCATATATAATGTGACATTTTGAGATTGGCTTATTTTCGTGGTGATCTACTTCTGGATTCAGGATATTCTTCCTTGATCTGTATGTTTATCCTTTGTTTTACTCCATTTTGTGCTGCTGTAACAGAATACTAGAGACTGGGTAATTTGCAAAGAACAGAAATTCATTTCTTACAGTTTTGGAGGCTGGGAAGTCCAAGGTCAAGGGGCCCCATTTGGTGAGGGCCTTCTTGCTGCATCATTCAATTGTGGAAGGTGGAAAGCCAAGAGAGTGTGAGAGAGCAAGAGAGGGCCAAACTCACTTTTATAAGAAATCCGTCTATACCTAATTTATAAAGGGTCTTTGTCATGAATGAGTGTTGGATCTTATCAAATGCTTTTTCGGCATCAATAGAGATGATCATATGGTCCTTGTGTTTGATTTTATTAATATGGTGGATCACATTTATTGATTTGCGTATGTTGAACCAACCTTGCTTCCCTGGGATGAATCCCACTTGATCGTGGTGAATGATCTTACAAATGTGCTGTTGTATTCTGTTTGCTAATATTTTATTGAGGAGTTTTGCATCTATATTCATCAAGGATATCAGCCTGTAGTTTTCTTTCTTGGTTATATCTTTCTCACTTGGGATAGTGTGGTGCTAACACCACCAAGACAAGGCTTAAGATCCCCTTCTTGGTCATCTTTATAAACAACAACAAAAAAACCCCAAAAAGAAACAAACAAACAAAAAAAAGAAATCCACTGGAAATAATGAGCCCATTCCCATGAAAATAAGATTAATCCATCCAAGAGAGTAGTGCGTTTATGACCTAATCACCTCTTAAAGGTCCTGCCTCTCAACACTGTTGCATTGGGGATTACGTTTGCAACATTTGAACTTTGGGGAACACATTCAAACCATAGCATCCAGCCACTAAGGCCACAGTATTTCTATTACTGTACCTATATAACAGGTCTTAAAATCCATTAGTAATTCATCCAACTTTATTCTTCTTGTTCAAAATTGTTTTAGATAGTTTAAGTTCTTGGTCTTTCCAAACGTAATTTAGAATAATTTTGTTAATATGCACAAAAACCTTGCTGGGGTTTTCATATACATTAAATTAAGCCTACGTATAAATTTTGAAGAATGACATCTTTACTGTGTTGAGTCTTTGAATCTATAAATACAGTGACTCTCCATTTATTTATATCGTCTTTGATTTGTTCTCATTTTTGCAGTTCTGTTCTCTTTTATTCTTTAGTCTTTCCACATTTCATCACTTTCTCTCTTTTCAATATTCTGAATACCTGAATATGGAAAATATAGGTTTTTAGTTTATTTTTCATAAGAACAAACTTGATACTTTATCTATGGAATATTTACAAAGGAAAAAGATTAAGGCTTTACACAGACATGCAACAAATAAATACTTTGGAAAAAAAGTTTTTGATTTCCTAAGTAACTAGTTTAAATAACAAACAGCAAAAATTACTCTAGTAACCTTAGGTTTGTTCTCTCCACATGAAAGTTCAAAGAATTGCTGTGGCGCTCTCTCTCTCTCTCTCTCTCTCCCTTCCTCCCTCCCTCCCTCCCTCCCTCCTACTTTCTTAGTACCCAATGAGAACAGGTGGTATTTCTCTTTCCTTGTCTGGCTTATTTCACTTAACATAATTTTCCCCAAGTTCATCCATGCTGCTGCAAATGGCAGAATTTCATTCTTTTTTATGGCTGGGTAATATTCCTTTGTGTATATATATTACATTTTCCTGTTTTGATACTATAGCTTTGTAGTATATTTTAAAGTCAGGCAGTGTAATGCTTCCCACTTTAGTATTTTTGCTCAGTACTTCTTTGGCTATTTGAGGTTTTTGTTGTTCCATATGAATGTTCCGTGTTTTTTTTTCCTTAATATTTCTGTGAATAATGTCATTGGTATTTTTATAAGAATTGCCTTGAATCTGAATATCACTTAGGGATAGTATGAAAATTTTCACACCATTAATTTTACCAATATATGAGCATGGAATGTCTTTCCATTTTTTGTGTGTGTGTGTGTGTCCTCTGTAATTTCTTCCATCAGTGTTTTATAGTTTTTGTTGTAGAGATCTTTCACCTCCTTGGTTAAATTTATTCCTAAACATTTTATTTTTTTGGTAGCTGTTGTGATTGGGCTTGTTTTCTTGATTTCTTTTTTTGCTAGTTTTCTTGTGCGTGTGTTTAGAAATGATACTGATTTTTGTAGATTGATTTTGTATCCTGTAACTTTACTGAATTTGTTTATCAGCTTTCAGAGTTTTTTGCTGGAGTCTTTAGATTTTTATATATATAAGATCATGGCACCAGCAAACAGGGGCAATTTGAATTTCTCTTTTCTAACTTGGATGCCCTTTATTCCTTTCTCTTGCCTAACTGCTCTGGCTAGAACTTCTAGTACTGTGTTAAATAAGAGTGGTAAGAGTGGGCATCCTTGTCTTCTTCCTGTTCATAGAGGAAAAGCTTTCCTGTTTCCCCATTCAGGATGATGCTGGCTGTGGGTTTGTATATATGTCTCTTATTGTGTTGAGATACTTTCTTCCATGTCTATTTTGTTGAGAGACTTTATCATGAAGGGATGTTGAATTTTATCAAAAATTTTTCTCCATCAATTGGGATAACACAATGGTTCTGTGGGAAGGAAAGTGCAAATAAAGACAGTATATAGAAAATCTTGTAAGACTTATGCACACTGCCAGCACCTCAGGACTCAGCCCAGGGGTGTGGGGCATCGAGCCAGGGACTGGATACCCCCCACAACCAGGCACACCACCAGCACCAAGGAGCATGCCAAAAACATCGCATTCATGTGGGAGGCCTACCATAGCCACCACAGTAACCACAGCTGCCACAAAAGTGGCTAGACATCACACCCACTATGCAGATGGTCCACCAGCCACTGGAGTGCATTGAGACAAGGAGAGTCACCAGCAGAGACCAAAGAAAAGAAGAGAATGTCTCTCTCCACAAAGCCCATTGCAGAGTGACAGAAGAAGCAGAGCAACGGTGCAAGCAGCAAATGAAAGAACCCGAGACTTCTTAAGGTCTAGATGAAAATCACATTTAGCACATACTCATGCTTCTACTCACACTGCATTGTCTATAGTAAGTCACATGCCACAGCCCAAAGTGAAGAGACTAAGCAGTACATGCTACCTTTTGTTGAATAAATTGCAAAATTGCAAGACAAATTATGTAGGTAGAGGGAGGAATAAAATATAGGGCCCAATAATACCATCTACCATGGCATAGGTAATAAGGTAAAAATAAGTATGGTAGGAGGAGAAATGCAAATAACATTGGGACAAAATATAGTCTAAAGTGAGGTTTATGCAATTGCTCTTGAAATGTATCTCATAAGGTAGATATACATATATATTAAATATATATATATTTCACCTTTAAAATTTTCCTTTATACTAAATGGCTAGTTTTAATCATGGAGAAAATTTGGATAGAAAGACAACCATCTCTCCTTCTCATAACATAACATGAAAGAATATTACAAAAAGAATGGTATGTTTTGTCTATTTTTACAAGGCTATTATAACAGAATTACAGCTTCGGAAAAGAAGAATTATAATTAACATCTATCTTTGAACAGAATGACAAAGAGTGAAGTTATGTGGAGAATACTGAGCATTGTATATCTGTAAGTAAACAAATATCAGAATAGTTAATTTTAAACCTGAATTAAAAATTGACTACTTAAAGAAAAGTGAAGACTGTTTGTGGTCCTCTGGAATTGAAATCTTTAGAACTTTCTCAAAGGAATCTTTCATTGCTAGTTGTTAAGTAGCTGAACCAAACAAATCTACCTGCATTTTATTTATTTTTGTATTGGAAGCATATAGGTTGCAGTTTATCATGATGACAACAAGATATATCATATGCTACCTAAAGCTATAATAAAAGTGTGCTCAAATCAACAAGTCTTTCCTTCAGAGTAACTCAACCGTAAATTGTCCTTGACCAGTCAAACAAACACAAAACTATGTCCCTGTTAATCTTCTGAAGATGAACAGTTTATTGTCCTTTATTTTCAGAGGGAGCATGTCAGTAGCAATGATGCTTTATATGTCATATTCTTCTAACAATAGTATTCTACTACTGCTCAAAATCTTAGTGAGATGTTCAGAAATAGCATTATACTTCTTTGGCTAGTCTCTCATTAATGTGGTATATGGAGTTTAACAAAAAAACATTCTGTGATTGGATTAGAAAATACAAATCACAAAAAAATCAAGAACGTGTCATTAAAGAAGATAAGAGTAACAACAACAAATCAATGGGAAGATATTTCTGTATGATCAACAGAGCTCAATAATTCTAATTCTAAACTATTTCCTGTGCCACGCACACATACACACGCATGCACGCACACACACACACAGAGTATTTGCAGAATTTATGAATGATTTGAGATAATCCCAACATCATTTTTTTTTTTTTTTTTTTTTTTTTCCGGGTCCG
>NW_007726692.1:487897-508735 GCF_000696425.1 Galeopterus variegatus | reverse complement strand
GGCAACGGATCGCAACCCTCAGTGTTGCCCCCGTACCGGACCAGGGACCGGCGACGGGATCGCAAGCCTCGGCGTTGCTCCCGCGCCCCGCTCAGCCAGTGAGCGGGAGCCGGTCTGTACGTGGGATCCGAACCCTCGGACGGGAGCGCCGCCGCGCTTCCCAAGCGGCGCACTATCCAGTGCGCCACCGGGCGGCCGCCAACATCATTTTGTAGGAATTCTAAGTTTGCATGATTTTTGTTACACATTGAAAAGGCAGGCAGCACTGAGCAACTAACAGAAAGTATGACACACTTTTTTGTTTTATTTTCAATCCAAACTGCTGGTTTTTGTATAGTGGAAGTACTGAAATAAAACCAGTGTACTCTTTCCTAACGCTAAGAGCAGGTACTTACTGATGTCAATGGACTATAGCCTCTTTAAGAGTCTGCAGGTAGATCTAAAGATGGAATCAAAATAAGTATTTCCCATTTTGGAAAGAAAGTTCCAAGAGCTAACCCTAGGTAGTTAGGAGTTCCTGGTACAAGAGTTGCTTTACATAAGAAAATGAAATACTTGTCAAACACACAACTTCAACAAATGGCTACTCCTTTTGATATGGTCTATGGGATGCACATGCTGTCCTGAGGCTTGGAGTTATGTGTAATAGTGACCAGTGGGGAATAAAACACGTTTGGCACTTGCTATAGTCATAGAGCATTTTTCCAGAACTGTTGATTCCTATTTAGAAACTTGCTGCCCAACTGGGATCTTTCAGCATCATCTTGTACGTATTATTGGAAAGAGGATGCAACAATTACATCAGAAGTATAACCTAGGATGTACTAAGTATGCATGTAGAATATGACTTTTTAAGGTAATAAATGAATGGTTTTTACATTTATGTGTGCTTGCTTTTACTAAAGTATTTTTAGAAGATATTAAAATAGTTAACAAAACATTTGGTAGCAACAAAAATGTGCAACATTCTTGTGAAAGTTAATAAGAAACAAAGATTACTGGCTTATCCCTCTAACCCAAGGGTGCATTTGGTGCTACACAGATACAAGGTTTTTGGCAGAATGTTCAGGAGCCGTAAGGGCCTGAAACCCTGAGGCTGTATAATAGCAAGCATTCAGAAGACCAGTGAAAAAATTCAGTCAGCTGGATATGTTGTCAAACAGCTGGAATTTGAGGAACACCTAGATGATGAATTTTTTTTTTCATTTTTCATCAGTGTGTTTGGAACCACTCATATTTTCCTTAATAACTTATACTTTTTGTTAAGTCCTTTGTTTTTCCATGAAAGAATCACTTCTCTCGTCTTCATTATAAAAGTCTTAAAACTTAATTGATTATGTTGAAAAAACAAAAAAACACAAGCATCATTATGGCACAACACAATACACTAAAACCAGAATTATAACTCTGTAGGCAAATTAATTAAATCCGAGTTAAATTATGTTTAAATTTTATGCTGAGGACTTCTCTCAGGATCTTAAATTTTGCTAGGGCCATTACTCAGGACAAAATATTTCCTATCTGACCAGAAAGCACCGTATTTTTAGGTCCTCATATGCAACCAGTATAGATGGTAAACTGACTGTGTTTCTTAATTTGGTTGTGTCTCTGTAGAAATAACTCTTACTTTTTAATTCTCCATACTGTAGCTCAATAGCTGATTCCCATAATAGGCCCAAATGTTGGTGTCAGGGGACTTGTTAGAATAATTGTTACATCCTAAGACCAAATTCTTGCACTTTTCAAGTGACTTGTACTAAAGCCTATTGCTTTCTTTAAACAGCGGTTAAGCAAGGGTACACCTGTTTTTCTGTCTTAGCTCTGAATGTGTACTATAAAGTATGGGCAAAGATATTGCTTGAATATCATCTGTCATTTTGCATTACTTTGATGCAACACTGCATTTTGATGCATTTTGATGTCACAAATCAACGAACGACGTCATCTATAAAAATTCTGAGTAAAATCTGTTTATCCTAAACTTACTTTTACATAATAAAACATCAAAACTTTAAAAATATTTAAAAAATAATTTACCTAGTCCTCATTGGAACATTTAAAATGACAGCATATGTTCTATGAGTCAGGATGGGTGGTTGACAGGACATGGATGCATACCTATATGAATAAGTTTGCAGGTACAGTATTTACAGCTTCTGCATCTCTATTCAGAATATTCAAAGGTTCCTGGGTCATTCGCTTCCTATTTATTCAAATTTATATTGACTAGTTTCAGAAAGCAAATCTGACAAAATGATTAATTAGACTTTATAGCTCATTGGCAGACTGTAGTTTAATAGAATTAGTGGAGCTCAAGTTCATCTTTAAATACCATTATGGTCTTCATATTAAAAATGTCAAATTGCATTATTCAGTTGTTACAAAATCCAAGATGGCTTATTCCAAACTTACATCAATAACAATGAAAAACTCAACAGGACACTTCATATAATATGCAATGTTCACAGCAATCAAAATATTTTCAGAAATTTTATTCAGTGGATCAAGGTGTGTAGGTCACATTTTTAAATATGAAATGTTTCTGAGTATTTTATAACGCCAAAAAATTATGTATACATTATATTCATCTTTGCTAAATTGGGTAATGTAATGGTCCAACATTTAAAATTAAATGTCTGACCTTGCTTATTGTCCTAGATGAGTCTTGAAATAAAGTTGTGACTAGGGCAATATTTTATATATCAAATTATATTCATAATAGTGTCTGAATTAACTTCAGATATGAATTCCAATAGACAAGTTGGATTAAACCCATAATGAATTGATTCCTTATATCAAAATAACAATACTGAATTAATGTCTAACAGATATCTCAAACTGAACATGTCCAGAAGTGAACTTTTGATCTGTTTTTTTTACCTCATAACCTATTTTTCCCACAACCTTCCACTTCTCATTTTATGGTGACTCTATCCTTCCCATTGCTCAGACCAAGCACCTATGTGTTGTCTTTGACTCAGTTTTCCTTCATATCCATATACAATCCAGTAGAAAATCTTGTTTGCTATACCCTCAAAATATATCTTGAATCAAATCATTT
This sequence comes from Galeopterus variegatus, assembly GCF_000696425.1. Lineage (NCBI taxonomy): Eukaryota > Metazoa > Chordata > Mammalia > Dermoptera > Cynocephalidae > Galeopterus > Galeopterus variegatus. The sequence goes on along the minus strand of NW_007726692.1, from coordinate 505,674 downwards.
GTCATCCTCTCCATCTTTTTTCACCCTAGTCTGAACCAGCACTACCTTTCCCCTGAATATCTGTAATAGCCTTGTAACTTGCCTTCCTGCTTCTATCCTTATTTCCCTAAAGGATGCTCCTCCACACAAGAATCATAGGGATCCTGTTAATAACTCAGGTCTTGTCATTCCTCTGCTCAAACTCATTTTACTCAGAGGAAAATTCCAAATTGGGTCCCTCATGATCTGTTCACCCCTACCCATCCCATTTCTCTTTAACATCGTCTTTTACTACCTTCCTCCTCACTCAACTTTGTTCCAGCCATACTACTGTAATATGCCAATCGTGCCCTTACCTTAAGACATATATATATATATATATATATACACATACATACATCATATATATATATATATATATATGTACCAGCTCTTTGTTCTGCCCAAAATGCTCTTTCCTCAGGTATTTGCTTGGTAACACCCCACATTATTTTTTATTTTTATTGTTTAATATTGTTTCCCTCGTTAAAATATAAGATCCATGAGAGCAAGGATCATTGCCTGTTTACTGATATATCTCCTTTTTGTTTGTTTTGGTGAGAAATATCATGCAACTGGGGGCAATCTTCTAGAGTTGTGATTTGAAGTTTGAAATTAAGCCATGTTCTTTTCTTATGTTCACAAAAAGCCAGGAGTCAAATGTATTGACACAGTAGTTTCTCTATCCAATTGGTGCACATTTCCTTCATAACTTTGCACTACACCTACATGTTCAAATTTAAAAGTCAAGTTAATTTGCTATTTACAAGGCCTTTTAACATATTATTTACTTATATTCCTTTGAGGTAAAAATGTCTATTTTATACACTGACGTTTCAAAGCTTCTGTTAGGGAGGGACATTTCAAGGTATAATAACCCGGAAATGGTGTAAAATATTAAAACTTGTAAGTCACTCTAGTTTGATATTTGGACTTTTCTCTTGGAACCCCAACAATACTGTAAAATATATTCTTCAGACAAAAGTGACCTATTGAACCATTTTCCAACTTGGCCTACTGAAGTGTCCTCTTATTATCTTACAGATTCCACTATGCATTACCTTGATCTCATTTTCAGCAATGAAATTTAAAGAGTCTAGCTGTGATTAATCCCAATAAATTTTGTATTTTACTTAACTTTGTCATATGGACATGTAGAAGCTAACTGAAAGATAGGGAAATAAAGCAGTTCCTATTGCGGAAGGCAAATTCAGACATTTTCACCTTCTTATTTTCTTCTTATTGCCTTATGACCAGTTAAACAACAAAATTTTATTTTTTAATTTTTGGTGGCTGGCTGGTACTGGGATACAAACCTGTGACCTTGGTGTTATAAAGCTGTGCTCTAACCAACTGAGCTAAACAGCCAGCCTCAGAAACAAAATTTTAAATGATACACTTTTATTGACTCTTTCCTAAACATTGTTAGTTTTTGTAAAAATAATGCATCTCATTTCATACTCATACTTTATTATCTTATATAAAAGGCAAATATATGATGACTAGAATAATTACAATTGCTGTAATTAAGTTTGAGGAGAGATGCAGCTGATCTTGGTGAGCATATAGCTCATCTGATAGGAAAAGAAATGAGTGGGCGTATTATACAGAGTAGCCTCTTTGCTTCATAAGTCAATGTGCAGTAAATATTGCTAAGTTTTAAAAAGAGAAAGGAAAATGTTGATAAACACACTATGTTAGTTAAGTATGTTCAGGATAAGAGAGTTTTTCTGCATTCCTGTATGTCCCCAAATGGGGCAAGGGGGCTGGTCATTACTCTTTACTTTAAACTTGCTTTCTTTATTTGCTGCATTTTTTAAATTGCAAGAGACCCAAACAATACAAAGATGCATAAAGTTAGAGGAAAATGTCTACCCAAAACTACTGTATTCTTCTAAGTTAAGTGATATTAACAACATGGTATATATCATTCATAACCTGATCCTTGTTCATACAATCATAAGTATATATACACTTATATAGTATTTTGTTTGTACTGAATAGAAATCATGTCATGAACAATTCTCTTAAATTTTGTAAACAATTTATAGTTTTTATGTCTTCAGGGGAGTAGAAATACTAGGAACAGGAAACATTTATATGATTTCCATAGAAATCTCTTATATAATTCCTCTAAGGAATGACCCCCTTGTTATAATAAGGTATTATTAGCCCCTTTACAAAAGAGAAAATTTAAGGCAAAAGAGGTTAAATACAAGATCACAGAGCTACTAAATATTAGAGTCATGGCTAAAACCCAAAGATAAATGTCTAACAGTGGAACCAAAATCCTTAACTACCATACCTCAATAATTTCCATGTCTAATGGCACTGACATATTTATTCTTATTGTTTGTGTTGCTTAACTTGAGGAAACTCTTCAGAAACTTATCTTGAACACGAAAACCCTAAACTAAAGTTTGTGTCTTAATGAATACAATTTTGAAGAAACTGCAAGGATGCTGTTGGTTTAATGAAGATTTGTGATAGAAAGTGAGAATAATTCCTGTTGCGAAAAGTAATATGCAGTTTTAATGAACTGGACTTTCTTCCATGCAGGCAGTTAGTCTTGACTAGAAAGATTACGCATATGTTGTTGCCATAAATCACAGGTGCCAATTACCAAATGACAAATGACATGGAACCATACAAAGGTGAAACTGTAGCTATTAAAACTTTGAGAAGTGGTTAATCTCTAAATACCTTATTCAATAGAGGCCCATTATCTCAGTTGTTTGAGCAGTTACATATATTTTAAAATTTTTTTAATTGACAATTAACAATTTTAAAGTGAACAATTCAGTAGCACTTAAGAACATTCACAATGTTGTGCAAGCACAACCTCTTCTAGTCCCAACACATTTTTATCACACCATAAGGAAACCCTGCACACACACACACACACACACACACACACACACACACACACACACACCACACTTAGGTAAGTTGGATTTACATCTAGGCAGATATTCTAAGAGAGAGAGTGGATCAATCTGTCAGTACAATCCTTAATGGATTACTACAACATCTTTAGCCTGAAGCCTAAGTTTCTGGGCCTGAGCCATGTAAAGTGCTTTTGTTAAATCCTCGAATCATATTTGCTTTGCCCTACATCAAATGTATGATGCTTATAGAGTATAAACGGAACCGTTTTCCTTGTTCATCTTGACATTTGATGACATACTACAATTCCACAATTTCTGGCCTCTGCAGTAGAAACATGAAATACCATTATACTTCAATGAAATAAGTAATGTATCCTTTTTCTTGTCTCTTAGAAAGAGTGTGCTTCACAACTGAAACGAGGACACTGTGCCACACCACCTCAAGGTAGGAAGCAAAACAGGCCAGCCATCTGCCCAGGCCCTTACTCTGCCCATGCAGAAGGCTGGACTCCACGCTGCACCACCACCACGAGGATTTACACAGCTTCCATGGAGGTGGTCCACAACAGCCACCACCACAGCTACTATGGTTGCAAGGATGGCTCTCTGAATTACTAACATCCACAACTACCATGAAGGTGGCCTGCCACATATTTGACTTAATTGGCACAATGAGTCACTGAAGGACCCTGGAGAAAGAGGAAGAAATCTTTCTCCTCTAAGTCTGCTGCAGAGTAATAGAAGAAGCAACTGATCTACCAGATGACCAGAAATCAATGTACAGACATTAGAAATACAAAAAACAAACAAACAAACAAAAATAGAAAAGATGACACCACCAAAGGAATTCAGTAACTATCAAATATCAGATCCAATAGAATAGGAAATATTTGAAATGACTGAAAAGGAATTCTGAGTAACTATCTTAATGAGATAAGAGAGGACTCTGTAAGACAACACAATGAAATAAGAAAAAATATCCAAGATATGAAGGATAAAATTTACAAAGAGATTAATAACTTAAAAATGAATGTAGCAGAACTCCTTGAACTGAAAGACCCATTCAATGAAATAAAAAACACAACCAAGAGCTTAAGCAACAGATTAGAACAAACAGAGGAATTTCCAAACTCGAAGATGGTCTCTATGAAATAATGCAGGCAGACAAAAATACAACGATAAAATATTTTTAAGAAATGAAAAATGTCTAAGAGAGCTATCAGACAACCTTGAAGTGCACAACATCTGAATCATGGGTGTTTCTGAAGGGGAGAGAAAGGTAAAAGCACTGAAAATACATTAAATGAAATAATATTGGGAAACTTTCCAGGTATACGGAGAGACAAAGATCTTCAGATCCAACAGGCTCAAAGATTCTAAAACAAATTCAATCCGAAAAATCTTCTCTGAGACACACTATAGTCAAAGTGGCAAAGCTCAAAGACAAAGAGAGATCTAAAAGCAGCAAGAAAAAAGCATCAAGACCCTGGAGTATAAAAATCCTACTGATTTGGGGGTGTTGATTTTGTATCATGCAACATTAACAAAATTGTTAATCAGCTCTAAGAGGTTTTTTGGCAGAGTCAATATGTTTTTCTCTATATAAGATCATGTTCTCTGCAAACCAGGACAATTTGACTTCATCCTTTCCAATCTGGATGCCTTTTATTTCTTTCTCTTGCCTGATTGCTCTGACTAGTACTTCCAAAATGAAATCAAGACAGCAAGCCCATTTACAATACTTGCCAAAAAGTAAAATACCTAGGAATCACTTTAACGAAAGAGTTGAAAGATCTCTACAATGAGAACTAGAAAACCCTGCCAAAAGGAATTAAACGGGACACAAAAAGGTGGAAAGACATACCATGCTCTTGGATGGGAAAATATTAACATCATGAAAATGTCCATCATACCCAATGCAATCTACAGATTCAATGCAATCCTGACCAAAATACCAGAGACATTGTTCACAGAAATAGAAAAAACAACCCTAGTTTTCACATGGAACAACAAAAGACCACAAATAGCAAAAGCAATCCTGAATGAAAAATATTAAGCTGGAGGCATAACACTACCTGATTTCAAGTTATACTACAAAGCTATAACAACCAAAACAGCATGGTATTGGTATAAAAACATACAGTCAGACCAGCTGAACAGAATAGAGAACCCAGAAATCAACCCACAGACTTACAGCCAATTGATATTTGACAAAGGCAACAAAAACCTACATTGGAGAAAAGACTGCCTCTTCAGTAAGTGGTGCCAGGAAAATTGAATATCCATAGGGAGAAGAATGAAGTTAGACCTGCACCACTCACCATATACCAAAATCAACTCAAAATGGATTAAAGACTGGAAATTGCAAAACTATTAAGGGAAAATATAGGGGAATCACTAGAGGAACTAGGTCCAGGCATAGATTTTATGCATAAGAGCCCGAAAGCACAAGAAACAAAGGGAAAAGTAAATAACAGGGATTATATCAAACTAAAAAGCTTCTGTACAGCAAAGGGAACAATCAACAGAGTGAAAAGACAACTTACAGAATGGGCAGAAATATTTGCAAATTATACATCCAAAAGGGAATTAATATCCAGAATATTCAAGGGACTCAAGCAACTATACAGTAAAAACCAAATAACCCAAATATAAAATGGGCAAAGGAACTGAATAGACTTTTGTAGAAGGAAGACATACAAATGGCCAACAGGCACTTAATAAAATGCTCAACATCACTAATGATTAGGAGAATGCAAATCACAACCTCATTGAGATATCACCTCACCCCAGTTAGACTGGCTATAATCAAAAAGCTGGAGAATAGCAAGTGCTGGATATGGAGAGAAGGGAACTCTCCTATGCTGTTGGTGGGACTGTAAATTAATACAACCATTATAGAAAACAGTATGGAGGTTTCTCAAACAACTACACATACATCTACCATATGATCCAGCATTCCCAATTCTGGGTATATACTCGAAGGAATGGAAATCATCATTTCGAATGGATACCTGCACTCTGTTCATTGCAGCTCTATTAACAATAGCCAAGATATAGAACAAACCTAAATGTCCACTGACAGATGCCTGGATAAAGAAAATGTGGTACATATACACTATGGAATACTAATCAGCCATAAAAAGAATGAAATTCTGCGATTTGCAGCAACATGGATGAACTTAAAGAAAATTATTTTAAATAATATAAGCCAGGCAGAGAGGGAAAAATACTACGTGTTCTCACTCATAAGTGGGAGCTAAGAGAGAAAGAAGGAAAGAAAGAAAGACACCAGTGGTGTGTTGGACTTGCAGAGGGAGGGAGCATATCTAGGGTTGTGAGGTTGGGTGGGGGGGAGGAAGGATGTCAGGGATCATCAATAGGTGGAGGCATGGGGAATATTTAAAACTTGTGGTAATGGACATGCTGATAGTATTGATCTGGCCATCACATCTTGGTCACACATTGTGACTGTTGGCTCTGTACCCCATGAATATGCATAATCAATAAAAAAAATTGAAACATACAAGGATACTTCAAGAAGTTCATGGAATAGTGGAGTTAAAAGATAATATGAATCTTTATATGAACTTTTTGAAGACCCCTCATACACCTCAGAGTATTTTATTCTCATTATTTCAAAACATCTACACATAATTCACGATGTCTTTTCCCATCCTGTAGGAGAGAATGAGGATACATAGCCTCATTAAATCTCGTGTCAAATTCTGCAGCCAGAACACCCTCACTTTTGGGAAATGATAAAGCAATCTGGTAATATAGCAAAGTCCTTAGCACTGTGTAAACCTCATAGCAGTTTCAGCAAGAATGTTATTTTGATTTCCATTCTACGTGGTGATGAAGAACTAATCACAACGCTCTTTGTAAGAGTGTTTAATACACAATGAGATCCACGTTAATTTATTTCTTCAGTTGGATAATTAGCACTCTTTAATAAAGTCAGGGCATCGCTAATGATTAAAATGCATTCCATTGGGATTTTAGATTTTTGTGCACTAAATCTTGGGTCTTTGGAAGACAATATAAATTTGCTGAGAACTTTCTTTCATCACAGCTGTTTTAATATTTAGATCTCAAATATATATGATGGTTACAGGAAAGAGAATATAGAAAAATAAAGAATCGCTGTTCTCTGATGTTTTCCTGTAGTCTGCCACACCACAGAGAGTAGAAGATCTAAGAGTGCAAAAGTTTTGGTACCATTGTCTAGTGATAAATAAATTGTCTAAAAATTAGGAAAACCAAGTTTTAGTTAAACTATTGGTTCTTAGTTTAATCCCTTAAACATACTTTGATGTACTGTGGTATATCCAGGCAATAGAATATTATTGAGCACTAAAAAGAAATAATCTATGAAGAAAAAAAAAAAAAAAAAAAAAAGGAGGAAACTCAAATGCAATTACTAAGTGAAAGGAGACAATCTAAAAATGCTACATGCTATACGATTACAACTATATAACATTCTATAAAAAGTGGAACTATGAGGACAGTAAAAAGATAAAGATTTTTGGCAGGGATTAGGAGGTAGAAAGGGATGAATAGTTGCAGCACAGAGAATTTTTAGGGGAGTGAAACTACTCTATATATTATAATGGTGAACACATGTCATCATTTTTCCAAACCTATAGAATGTTCAACACCAAGTGTGAATCCCAATGCAAACTATGGACTTTGGGTGATAGTGATGTGTCAACATAAGTTTATCATTTGTAACAAATGTACCACTCTGGTGGGGGATGTTGATAATGGGGGAGACTATGCATGTTTGAGGAAAGGGCATATGTGGGATATCTCAATTTTTTCATTAAACTAGAACTTCACTAAATAATAAAGTCTATTTAAAGGGGAAAAATAGTAATAGGTATGCATGCCTAGGTCACTGTCCCCATATAAGTCCAGATGGGGCTCTGGAAGGGATAAAGACTCCATAGGTAATGATAACATCCCCAGCCTTTATTTATAAATTATCTGACTTCTGAAGAGGTGTACCATCTGTTTAACCACTTTTTTTCTCCTCTCAACCATCTCGTAGTGTTGCCTGCATGTACCACAGTACATTTATAAATTTACCTAATAAGGGACATCTTGGTTGCTTCCAGATTTTGGAAGATATGAATAAAGCTATTATAAACATCAGTGTGTAGATTTTTGTGTGGACGAAAGTTTCAGCTCCTTTGGGTAAATATCAAGTAACATGAATGTTGGGTCATATAGTAAGAGTATGTTTAGTTTTGTGAGAAACTACCCAACTGTCTTCCGAGGTGACTGCACCATTTTGCAATCCTACTGGCAATGAAGGAGAGTTCCTGTTGATCCACATCCTCTCCAGCATTTGGTGTCATCGGTGTTCTGGATTTGGGCCATTCTAGTAGCTGTGGGTTTGTTGTACATGGCCTTTATTGTGTTGAGGAACATTCCTTCTATACCTAATTTGTTGAGGGTTTTTATCATGAAAGGATGTTGGATTTTATCAAATTCTTTTTCTGCACCTATTGAAATGATCATGTTTTTTATTTTTTCCCTTTATTATGTTGATGTGATGTATCATGTTTACTGATTTGAGAATGTTGAACTATCTCACATCCCTGGGATAAGTCCTGCTTGATCATGGCAAATGATCATTTTAATATGTTGCCTCAATTTTTGTTTGTCTGAAAAAGTCTTTATTTCTCCTTTACTTTTGAAGGATAATTTCACAGGGCACAAAATTCTAGGTTATTTTATTTTTTTCCTTTCAACACTCTAAATGTTTATTCCACTCTCTTATTGCTTGCATGGTGTCTGAGGATAAATCTTGGATGTATTTCTTATTGTTGTTGCCCTACAGATTAGGTGTTGCTTTTTTTTTTTTTTTTCTTATGAATCCTTTTAGGAATTTTTTCTTCATTTTTAACTAACCATAGGTTGAAAATTATATGCCCTTAAGTGTAGCTGTTTGTGTCTTTTATCAAGCTTGGTATTCTTTGAGATTTCTGGATCTGTGGGTTAAATTTGAGGAAATTAAATTGAGGAAATTCTTTGTCATTATTTTTTCAAATATTTCTTCTGTTCCTTTATCTCTTTATCATCCTCCTGATATTTTTATTAGGCATATGTTAAATCTTTTGTAATCCCACATTTATTGGATACTGTGTTTTTGTTATTTTTAGTCTTTTTCCTCTTTGCTGTTATGTTTTGGCAGTTTCTGTTGAGATATCCTCAATCTCAAATATTCTTTCTACAGACATTTCAAGTCTACGATCAAAGGTGATCTTCATTTCTATTACAGTGTTTTTGATCCCCAGCATTTCTTTTTGATTCTTTCTTAGAATTTCCATCTCTCTGCTTGCATTGTCCATCTGCTCTTGCATGATGTCTACTTTATCCATTAGAGACTTTAGCACGGTAATCATAGTTGCTTTAAATTCCTGGTCTGATAACTCCAACATTTCTGCTATATCTCAGACTTGTTCAAATACTTGCTCTGTTTTTTCAAACTGTGTTTTTTGCCTTTTAGTATGTCTTGTAATTTTTTTCCTCTTAGCTGTACAAGATATGCTGCGTAAAAGGATCTTTTTTCTTTAGGAAATGTGTTGATAAGGTTTGGGGTGAAGTATTCTACAATCCTATGAGTAGATCTCAGTCTTTTAGTAAGCCTGTGCCTCTCATTATAAACTTCACAAGTGCTTTTCAGTTTATTTTTATTTTTATTTATTTATTTATTTTTTATCCACTTAAGTAAGACTAAATGTCTGGAAACCTTGGAGTTGCGTTTTTCCCTTCTTCTTCCATTCAGGAAGATAGAAGGGGCTGTAGTTGGGTATATTTATTCCTCCGGGCCAAATAGGCTGTAGTAAATTCCCAGCAGATTAGGCTCTACTAATATGGTTTCTCCTGGGAGCAGACTTTGCTAAGAAGAACAGAATTATTTGGCATATTTTAAAATGCTTTGTTTTTCCCTCCCCGTCCCAGAAGTACAAGTGAATTTTTCTACTATATTCACTGTGAGAACCTGGTAGAGTTCCAGAATGTTAAACTCATAGAAGTGGTGGGACCCCAATGATTGGGCCCCCCTGGAGTTTTGAATTCTGAGACTGAGAGTTAATTCAATCTAGGCTGAGCCTCTATTAGTTGGTCAATTACAGTTTAGAATTCCCCATACTGGCCCTTTTTTTGTGAAGATTTCTGCTTGTGGGTTTCTGCTCCAGTAGGTTGTGATTTTCTGTATTCACTTGTCTGTATGTCTAATTTTGGGGGCAGCAGTTTGCCCTATGAACTATCTCTTATAGATCTAAGAAGAGTTGTTTCTCTTTTCAGTTTGTTCAGCTGTTTATTTGTTGAAATGGAGTGGACTCCCATTCTCCTTATGTGTCAGACCAGAAACCAGAAATCCTGCTTTTTCAATAAGCGACTGTGGTATGCTGAATTATAACAATCTTTTCATTGGGTGCAATTGCCTAAAGTAGTGGTTCTCAATAGGGTGCAATTTTTCTGTCCCTCCTGATCCAGGGAATTTTTGGCAATATCTAAAGACATTTTTGTTTGTCACAACTGGGTTGGGAGAGTGCTAGCTGATAGAGGACAATGATGCTGGTAAACATTCTATAATGTTACAGGGCAGTCTTTCACAAAAAAGGAATTATGCAACTCATGATATCACTAGGGATGGAGTGAGAATTTTTTGTCCAAACTCTGAAAAAAAGTATAATTCTACTACAAGCCCCTGTAAGTCAGTACCTCTTTCCTATGTATAGTTCCCAATCCTACCTTAATCATTCTAAGCATTCAAAATTGCACATTTAATGCCTTCAGAGGAAGACACCTAAACATTTATAACCTACCACCTAGATAAGTAAACTTTGTCTATGTTAAAAATGTTTTACTATCTTTGATATGCTTGAAGAAATTTATTTTATTATTTACTCATTTATAGATTTACCCAATTATCAAATATTAATTGAACACTTATTTTGTGTTTAGTTCTTTGCCCATTGCTGCAAATCATAAAAATTAGTATAACACACTCCCATGTCTTCTGATTACTTATACTGTAGAGTTTACACAAGGTAGATACATGGGCTGAATCCTGCTTACAGACATTGTTTGGCCAGTACAGTATTTTTCTTTGTTAGTTTTTTTTTTTTTTTTTTTTTTTGACTTTAGGTGGGGGCATAGATTTTTTAGTTTGGCTACAGAAACCACTTACATTAAGTACCACGCCCTTGAAAGCTTTTGAGTTTGAGATTCTTGGATTTCAATCTGGGTGAGAAAAGAAGCTGAGTATATAAAATGTGAAAAAATAATAAGATAGAAAAAATATATAAATAAACAACAATTTATAGGCCTCGATTTTTCTCATCTGTAAAATGAGGCAGTTGGCTTACATGATCTTTAAGCCCTAATATTTTATAATAGGAAAATGATCCTGGTAATATGTGCTTTAGGAGGGAAATATCACTATGGCCTGAAGCAGTCAGAGAAGACCTTAAGAAAGAGATGTGACTTGAGTTTAACCTTGAAAGATGTGTAGGATTTGGGAATGAAAAGAGTTGAGGGTAGAGGTAAGAGGAAATTATGTGAAATGATGGGAGCAAAGACAAATGTACATGGAGCACTTGAGAGATATTTACTAGAATAACATAGTTGTTTAAGATGCTTGCTATGAGAGATCAGACCTTAATGGTTGGAGAGCCATGAATGCTAAGTAAGTATGGCGTTTTTCTGTGGCTATGTAGGTTTGTGTAAAGGCAACTGACTTAATGCTCCATAAAGGCAGATATTGTTATTTGTTTCATTCCCTTTTGTGTACTCAACAAGTAAAAAAGTGTCAGGTATATAATAAATTCTTGATAAATATTTTTTAGATAAATAATGGAAGCACTTGATATGAAACATTGGCCAAAGTGAAGGAACTAGAACAGGAGAACAACAGAAGGCTATTTCAGTCCACCAGATAAAAGATGCTGGCCTCATTGAATGCGAGTGAAAGGGTGGAAAGTACTGTCTTGAGACAAATTATTTATTTGGAAAACTAAGGCTTTGATGTCCTATGAAAACTGAAAAATAAAAATTCCCAAGGGACAAAATGTTCCCACCAGTATTCTCACCTATTAAATAAGGTAAAAGGAGGCAGGCAATGCACATTTACAACAAGCTCTATTTTTAACTCACCTATGTGGAATCCCGAGACATTTAGAAACCTAATATGCACCTAATATTGTACATAAGATCAAATGGCTGAAAGCTCCAGGTTTAATTAGTACCGACTATCAAAAAGGTGTGATTTATACTTAGAAGTTGTTGGATTACCTTCAAAGTACATGAGAATGGAGAAATTGCTAGAAGGGGTAATCTTGAATTATTTCACTTAATGCACTTTCATTAAACAAAGAATAATATCAACATTTATTTTATACAAAATATAAAATTATCTAACCTGGCTGCCACCACTTGCCTTATCAAGAACTATAAGTGTAGTTGCCAAGTGTGGTTCTGTTAAACAGAATTGATCTCTGCTCTAAAAGAGATGTCAAGCACCCTCTAAAACAGACATATAATTCAAAAAGGAAACTAAAATGTAAACATGCTTGATTTTCTCATATCTTCAAAGCTGTATGCTAATGATTTATATTAATATAAATGGCCCTAAATTTCATAAGTTTCTTGATTATGGGAGGCGATTAACCATATTTATTTATAGGGACTCTCATACTTTTTGATTTCATGGAGAAGAAATTTTTCAAAAAAATATTTAGAAAGCAGAACTAATATTTTTTCACAGGTAATGACATTAAAAAATCAGATTATCATTTGTTATTTTATCATGATTTCCTAAAAGGACATTTTAACACTAAAAAGCATGAAGGACATAGCTTGATGTTAGCACTATAGTATAGTGTGATTAACAAAGTAGGAATGTGAATTCAGAAATTTTAGGATAAGTAAATGTTAAAAGAATGTGGTCTATGGAATCAGGGAAAGTTAGTTATCTTCAATTTATTTATTTGCAAAACAAATAGAATCTACCTTATAGTGTTTTTATGAGATTAAACAAAATGATTCATGAAAAGAGCTTAGAACAGTATCTGATGGAAAGTAAACACTCAGTAGTGTTTAGCTACTATCATCATCAACAGTTGCAGCAAACGTATTCAGCTTAACACTAGCTATGCAGAAAATTCAAACAGAACATCTTTATCACTAAGCATCCCGTTAGGTTTTCACACACATGTGAGCATGCATGTGCACACACACACAGAGGAAAGTAGTCATAATGAATCATTCAACCTAAAGCATAATTGTGGGATATCATGCACTTTTCTCTTCATATTCTCTTATTACTAGTACTTGGAAGAGACATGTGGCCAACATTACGTTAATCACTAATTCCTATTATCATTACTTAAGTGAAAAAAAAAAAACTACTACCGTTCTTAATAAAAAGGAAATATCTTTATCTTGTTAGTCGGTTTCATTGGTTTAAACATATAAATGTATACTTTCCCCCCAAAACATCCTAAAAGCAACCCTAGGAGAGCTTAAATAAGTGCACAATGAGAATCTACTGCCTGATATGTCTTATTTCAAAGATTTTGTCTTTATCGTACATCCTCTTTGCATAGGGAGCACATATTACATTGGAAGGAAAGTTGTGACCACCCAGACTAATTACTGTAACTAGTCTTATGGTCTTCAACCAACCAACTTAGAGATCACACAAGCTGTCTGACTCTTTACAGTCTAAAAGTTGAAATAAAAATTTGATTCTTTATAGTTGCCTGATTTTTCACGTGGATTCCTTTTATTTCATCTTCATCACATTTCTCTTTTATGGGACATACTGTTTCTTTCTTTCTTTCTTTTTTTTTTTTTTTCCTTCTGGAGCTCACTCCAAGTTCTATCTAGGCTGCCTTTATCCCTGAAGTACAATGCATTTTTTCTGTGACTCTCCAGTTACTATTTATTCAAATGAACAATATCTCTTAAAAACTGGAGCAATAATAAATCAATGGATCTCACTCAAAGGTATCTCCCAGAAATGTTCTTCCTTTTTAATTCAAATCAGAGGACTTTGACGGGAATTCTTAGAATTCTCCTCCCCTTCACTCTGGGGGCTCCAGGCTTTTCTTATGAGTACTACCAGCAGCCTTTTCAACTTCAAGATCCAGCTAGTCATCAAGCTCTGTGTTATGGACCTTAGGGATATGGAAACAAGTAAGACTGTAATTCAATTACATTCAGACTTTACCCTTTCTATAGATTAGCTCATTTTTTTCCTGCCTTTCTCCCTCAAAGAAAGGTCAAGTCATGTGGGTTATATAGTTTAAGTCTCTGCACCAGATCCACCTGAGTTTTTCAGGACTACTATTATAAAGTCCCATAAGGACATGAAATAACTCACCAGTATAACCTGATAAGTAATATAACAACCTAACTGACTTTTTAACAACCCAAACTCCTGTTGGATGACTCTCTGAGGACAAGAATGCTATTTGTGGTATTCAAAGCAAGAAGCAAGCTAAAATGAAATATAACCTGGTAAACTGTATATAAACAACACACCATAGAAATATCTTTAAATCCATAGTATCAAACAGAGCATTATATTCCCCATGTTTGCCGAAGCTTATAAAGTAGGTGAGGTTTATATTTGGGTCATTATCAAGTACATTTCTTTTACAGATTTAAATTCTTAATTAATACAGAAGACGCAGTCAGATACCTTTTAAACTTTATTCTATCTGACCTTAGTAACAAAGCCACAGATATCTGCTGGCAACCTGATCCTGAACTTCCTAGCCTCTAAAACTGTAAGCACAAAATATCTGTTCTTTATAAATTAGTTAGTATATAGAGTTTTGTTATAATGGACTGAGACAGTTATCTCTAATGTTGATTCTGAGGCAGGTTCCAATGTAAAGGCAAAGAGCTCAAACAGTGTCAGCCAAGTTCAAATTATTTTCACATAGTTAATCATATTTTTAGTAATTATATATCTGCAGTACTGGAAGTACTCACAAAATGAGAAAGCCACCTTTGCATTTTCTATTTTTTTTATACAAAGGTTCATCTCCTGATTCAGGTTCTTATCAGCTGATAGCTTTAACTTCATTGCTATGTAAGATGATGGAAGAAATGATTTATTACATTCTGTCATTCTTTCTAGAGAAGAATAATCTTCTCCTCAGTATTAAAGCGGCTTTCAGGAAAATCAACCGATCATAGATCATGTCATAAGACTGTCTTCTGATGTTAATAAAGCATTCTGTAATAAGGAGGTTTTATGTATTGTATTTATAGACAGTGAAAAAATTATAATAGGCTGCTTAAGGAAGGACTACAGTAAAAATATTACAATAGGATGCTTAAGAAAGAACTAAATCTCTGATAATATTATAGTTTACAATTTTTCACCGTTTGGCTTTCTTTGTAAATAATAAGTATTTCAATATTCCAACATATATTTTACTCATATTGATTTTAGAAAAAGATTTAATGACTTAAGAGTCTTAGAAGTGCATATCATTAAAACAAAACCTGTGTATTTGGAAAATATAGAGAGCAAAAGACTATGCTGCATCTTGGTCATTTTCTTCTAGATAATACAGTATCTTTATTAAGTTATATGCTTCTTTCTTGGATATGCATAGATGAGACTGATATCGCTTAGTAGTAGAAAAATGTACAATAATCAATTGTCCATCTTAGTACTTATCACATAAAATACTTTCAAATAATTTTGTAGGATATGTGATGGTGGAAAAGTGTAAAAAGTTTTGAGGAGGAAAATATCAGAGCATATCAATTTCTAGAGTAATCCCAAACTGTATTTCGAATGGAGACACTTTTCTGGTTAGATATTCAACAAAATGAGTAATTTAAATTATCTATGAATACTTTCAGGCCAACTGTAATTCATTGCCTCCACATTACCAATGATAAAGAAAGCATGACATTTACTACACACTGAAATATTTAGGAGTTTAACTGAAAAATGACTTATCTTAGGGTCATCATATTCAGTTTGGTAATTGAACAGTGCATGTCTTAAGAGCATAGAAATAGAAGCATCAAGAATCTTTTAGAAAATGGATAAGAATTTCCCTTTTCTATTATCTGGAACTCTGGTAATAGTTATTTGATTATATGTGTCAATTCTGCAAGCTGGAATTTGATTGATATATTTGATGTTATTCAACACGCTACCCAACATTGAGTTATTTTGATAGTTCAAAAGTGAAGGGAGAGACATTGTGATCCTTGATTCAAAAAATAATGAAAGGAGCTAGATTTGCAAAATGCTATCAAAGTAGAAGGTATATGAGTAAAATCTCTTTTAGAATTTATAGGCACATTATTTTGAGCACAGTGATATTCTTAAATGGCATATAATTGTGATTCAAAATTTTTCTTTATTTGTTGATATCTGTGGCTTTGTTACTAAGGTCAGATAGAATAAACTTTAAAAGGTATCTGACTGCGTCTTCTGTATTAATTAAGAATTTAAATCTGTAAAAGAAATGTACTTGATAATAACCCAAATATAAACCTCACCTACTTTATAAGCTTCGGCAAACATGGGGAATATAACGCTCTGTTTGATACTATGGATTTAAAGATATTTCTATGGTGTGTTGTTTATATACAGTTTACCAGGTTATTTTTCATTTTAGCTTGCTTCTTGCTTTGAATACCACAAATAGCATTCTTGTCCTCAGAGAGTCATCCAACAGGAGTTTGGGTTTTTAAAAAGTCAGTTAGGTTGTTATATTACTTATCAGGTTATACTGGTGAGTTATTTCATGTCCTTATGGCACTGAATTAGATTGCTAAAGGACAACCTTTACTATCTATCACTTTTTCAGATCTTTTAAGTGCCATTGATATCATTCTGGAAATTTCAATCACCACAGTGAGGATGGGCATTTGGAATTATTGATGTCTATAATATAGTAATATGTCAAGGCAACAATGTCATTTTCATGTGGATCCCAGTTTGTGTAGGTATTAAGGGAAATGAAATGGGAGATAAAGCAGTCAAAAAGGCTTTGGAAAATCATTCAGGAGTATCAAATATTAAACGATTTTAAAAAGACCATAATTTTTTACAAAATGAAGAACAGATCCCAAATGATTGAAATTAAATAAGGGTTAAAAATGTTTACATAAATAAAAATAATTACAAATTTATTGTATTTGTCAATATTATTTCTTAAAATATCCAGACATACTTTGTTTGTGGGATTCCAAATGTTTGAAGGTCCTTCTGAATTTTTATTCAACGAGCTCCCTTGTAGTTACAATTTTTTTTTTCCTAATTGAAACAGCACGGACATGTAATCAGACAGCATATTTCTTTTTCCATTACTTGAAAATATAATCATGAGGTCACATCACGATTTAATATAATAAATAGCTGCCATAAAAATAGAGGGATTATAAATTTAATTAAGAAATTTCATTATGTTTACATAGCTCCCAGAATATTACTGACTGAGAAATGTTAATCATTTGGACAATGTACACCTACTTACAAACTAAAAAGAATTAAAATATAGCTCTTTTGTTTCCCCGAAATCAT
This sequence comes from Galeopterus variegatus, assembly GCF_000696425.1. Taxonomy (NCBI): domain Eukaryota; kingdom Metazoa; phylum Chordata; class Mammalia; order Dermoptera; family Cynocephalidae; genus Galeopterus; species Galeopterus variegatus. Next base: position 488,187 of record NW_007726692.1, on the reverse strand, counting down.
AAATTACTAGAATGCAGTAAATTAAAAATAGAGTATATAATGTGTTTTCTTAAAGAATGATTAGATAAATGATTTTTTTAAATCAAATAATTCAGGATTTTATAAGCAAAATGAAGAGTTTTGTTTAAATTGGTTGTTTTGAAACCATGTATGTATATATCCTTAGCCCTTTGCCAGGATTGTTGTTATGTTTCCTTAACAAATTACATCTTTTCATCCCATGGTGAATATGGATAATAAAATCGTGCTTAGCCTGATTCTCTCTTGGCGGGGCGGGGGGGGGGGGGGAA
>NW_007726692.1:469994-487695 GCF_000696425.1 Galeopterus variegatus | reverse complement strand
GTAATGTTTTCAGCACCACCCGTTAAGTAGTCCTCTCTCTGCAGTCCAAGGAGAGAGTTTCCTAGGAAACAGAATAACTAGGCACAGCCATGCTATGATACGATGGCTGGAAGAAAGGCAAAGGAACAAAACCATGATAAATCAGTGACATGTATTTTCTTAATCGTCTTACTTAAAAAGATCTCTCAGGTACAGCTAGTCACAAACATAATTGTGGGAAGATCACAAAAGTTAGTAATAGCTTATTATCTATAATAAATATAACTTCCCAATGCGGGTTTACCTTTTACAGCTTGCAACCTGCTGTTGTCCCCCTATTTTCAGTTGTCCACTTGTTTTCAGTCCCTGAAGTTTAATTTTTCCCGAACTAAAATAATTTTTCCTCCAACTGCCCCAATTTATTATCAGCAACAAAGTCCAATCTTCTACCTTCATGCTGAGCCTACTTTTCCACTTTCCCTATGCTACCTCCAATATCTACTCCCATTTATTCACTTATCTATCAATGTATCATAACAGGGATTATGATTTATACTTTATTGGCATTGTTTGTAGTACCTTCCCTGCACTTAATAGCAACAACAATGAAAAAGATTGACTAGTATCTACTGAGCTTTTATCCCTTGGCAGGAATTGTACTAAACATTTTAATATATACTCATAGTATTATTAAACTTACTATATAGTTGAAGAAATAGAGGAACAAAGGTGGTAACTTTCTGATTCACAAAAAATAGAATTGGAATTCAAATCCAGAGTCCAATAATCTAACGAAATTTACTACTTTGCCTCTCTAGTAGTAGACAATTATTCCTTCATTTAACAAGCATTTATTGAATAGCATCCTGTTTGGTCTTGGACTGAGAGGAATCAAGAATACAGGTCTACCAAATGACAAGAAAGGTAAGAATGCAACAGCAAAGCTGTCTCCTATAACTGATCTGATCTTCTGGACCTTTAACCTGTTGGGTGGGAAGATCATTAAAATAATTAAAATAAAAACATTTAAATTTTCAGATTAGTATATCTCAGTATCCTTCAGTTAAGCATTTTCTTTAGGCTAACACCTTCTCTATAAAGCTGTGTTTTCCAGATCCTTCCTTCTAAGACTATCTCCACAACAAGGCATCCGAGTGAATGATGGGGGCCGGGTGTGCTTACCAGACTTCATGGCAATGGGTATATTTATGTATGTGGAGATTCTGAATCCCTGATAAAGACTTAACTATTGGGTAGCTCATTTGGCATAGTCCCTGAGTCATCGGCCTGATCTTACTCTCACCTTTAGTCAAAGACATCTTCATCCTAACGCAGGTCTCTGCTTAACTCTCTGCTCATGCTTTTCACACTTCTGTACTTCTCACTAAAGATGGGGAATTTCTGCATGCCCTGTGAAGGTCTTGCTGAATCAGCAGTACTATTTCAGGTTCACTTACCTATACCTATCCTTGCCACAATGGTGATATCACTATGGCTGCCACCACCACTATCACCCCTCACGTATCAGTGGTCTCTTTTCAGGTTTCCATGTATAGAGAGAGTCAAAATCCCTGCTAAGACCTGGGAAAGAGTGGACCTGGCATGTCAACACCTGCTTACTATACTGTACCCATAATCACACTGTTCTTTGAGCCAGAGGTTCCCTTTCATCTTTTGGCAGGCTTCTCTTGGGTCATGTTCTTCCATCTCCAAAAATACTTTTATAATGCCCCTTGCCCACAGACAAAAATAGGAAAATATGTACAGTGAGAGAAAACCCAATTGGGAAAGTATTTAAAAAATTATTTTAAATATGCAACATTACAAGACTTTTTAAAATTTCTTCTAGGTAGTGTAATATTTTTTGCAGTGTTATTAGAAAATTGCATGTTTTTTATTGAATGTATAATACCCAATCAGTTGGTTTAGCTCTAGTTGAGTAAACCTATTCAATAACCTTATTATTAAACATTTCACTTGTTATCTTTTTTTTGATAATAGCCATTCTAACAGGATTGAGGTGATATCTCACTACCTTGATTAAATAATTTCACAATATAACATATATCAAAACATCACCCTGTACCCCATAAGTATATACAATGATTATTTATCAACTAAAAATGAAATTAAATTTATCCTTTTATTCATTTATTTATTTTTTATTGGTTATGAATATTCATGAGATACAAAGCTGATTGTCCCCACTCGTGCCCAAGATGTGATGGCCAGATCTGCCGGAGACCAGCTCCAGTCGAGTTGGGGGTCCTTGAAAGAGGGATGAGGAAGTGGCAAAAATGAAAAACACAGGCAGAGACCTCAGTTCCTCTGAAGCACGTTTTCAGCTTGCGGGCTGTCAGCGCTGTCGCAGCCAGAGCAGCTAAATCAGCTGAACCAATCCTCAGACTGAAAACAGCATTTTTATTTGTTACACAACATGGGGGAGGTTAATGTGGGCATTTTAACTACATAGACGTTTAAAATTATTAAGCCAATAGTTAAACGGAAACTTTTCTTAAAATTACATCAGTTCTCATAAAATTAATAATCTACAAAGTTAAATAATACTCGGTGGTCAGCCAATTCTTTCTGGTGATTATATCTGTTGTGTGGTCAATTAGTCCGTGACTCGCTGTTCTTGATGTTTTTCACCATTGTGTTTCTTTTTTTCTTGTCCTCGTATTAACCTTAAACTTATTACTACCAGCAAGCATAAATTATATGTCTGATTCAAAATTGAGACGGCAGCGATTGCTGTTTCAAAGTGTTAAGCAAACCTTATATATTTTTTTTTAAATTTTGATTTAATGATTTTCATATTTCTATAGGCATGAACCTATTGTTCATTTGGAAAAGGAATAAAGGATATTTGATCAGCTTTATTATGCATGTACTTAATGTGGCGGCTGTGTTGCCCAATGTAAAGTGTCAAAGTGTACAGCACCATCCCTCACAAAACCAGATGCATTCTAAATTCCGTCTATAATCTTTATTTTTAGGAGGCAAAGTTGTGCATCATATGTTTTTGTCCCAATATCTTACTAAGATGTTTTTATTTAACTTAGGACACCAATGAGTAACAGGGTTTCTACGCATACTTTCTCAGAAACTTAATTTTTTTTATAGTATCTTTTTCCATTAATTCCAACCATTCTCTTACCATTAATATAATCCCCTGTAAATGATGTTTGCCAACTTAAGGCATATTTAGGATGTCCCCTAGGAGGGAACCAAATTTTTCCTTTTCCTATTTTATAATCTAACCATTTACCCAGATGGTGGGAAGAGGATGGGGATTTTTATTGTTTATTAATTTCTTCAGTAAAAACAATTGCTCATGGCTATTCACAAGGTGTTTTTAAAACATCCATTGGTGTAATAAATTGACTCAAAAGGGACAATTTGGAATTGTTCATTCTTCCTGGATCTTTTGTGGGATAATCTAATTTTATGACAACAACTGTTTGTGTGTCATTTTTTTACTTCTTTTGGAAACTCAGGAAACTGCCACGCTGACCAAAACATCAAAAGAGAAAGCGAAAGCAGCACCACTGTGCCAAGGCAGAGATCTTTACAATGAAAGCAAGTGCTGGTAGCTGTGGCCCTGCCAGCAGCTCTCCCTCCAGGGCCCTGCCAGCTCAGAAAGGGCAGCCCAAGCTATTCTTTTCAAGACCCCGCCATGGCGTGGACCACGCCACAGATCCATACTGGCAGCATGCCCATTACCACAAATTGTGATTATATCCTGTGTCCCCCACACAATTATCCATGACCTCCCTCCCCATTCCCCTTTCTGCCACTCGATTTTATATCCCTAGGTATGCTCTCACCCCCTGAAAGTCCAACACACCACTGTGGTCTTTCTTTCCTTCCTCCTTTCTTTCTTAGCTCATACTGATGAGTAAGTGTATGCTGTATTTATCCCTCTGTACTTTGCTTATTTCACTCAACATAAGTTTCTCCAACCTCATCCATGTTTTTGCAAATGGGAGAATTTCATTCCTTTTTATGGCAGAGTAGTATTCCATGGTATATATATATACCATATTTTCCTTATCCAATCATCCATCAATGGACATTTAGGTCAGTTCCACATCTTGTCTATTGTAAACAGAGCTCTAGTGAACATAGGAGTGCAGGTATCCCTTCGACCTGATGATTTCCATTTCTTTGGGTATATACCCAGAAGTGGGATTGATGAATCATAAGGAAGATCTATCTGTAGTTGTATGAGAAACCTCCATACTGTTTTCCATAGTGGTTGTACTAATTTATAGTTCCACCAACGGTGTAGAATCATTCCCTTCTCTTCACAACCTTGCTAGCATTTGTTATGTTCTGTCTGTTTGATTATAGCCAGTCTAACTGAGGTGAGATGACATCTCAATGTGGTTTTAATTTGCATTTCCCTGATGACTAGTGATGTTGAGCATTTTTTCATGTTCCTGTTGGCCATTTGTATGTCTTCCATTAAAAAATGTCTATTCAGCTCCATTGCCCATTTTTTAATTGGATTATTTGTTCTTTAACTGTGTAATTGCTTGAGTTCCTTGTATATTATTAATATTAATTTCTTGTCAGACTCACAGTTAGCAAAAATTTTTTCCCACTCTGTAGGGTGTTGTTTCTCTCTGGTGATTGTTTCCTTTGCTGTGCAGAGCTTTTTAGTTTGATATAGTGCCATTTGTTTACTTTTTATTTTGTTGCCTGTGCTTTTGGGCTCATGTACATAAAACCTGCGCCCAGACCTGGTTCCTGAAGTGTTTCACCTATATTTTCCTTTAGTAATTTTACAGTTTCTGGTCTTACGCTTAAGTTTTTAATGCATTTTGACTTGATTTTAGTATATGGTGAGAGATGCATATCTAGTTTCATTCGTCTGCATATGGATATCCAATTTTCTCAGCACCACTTATTGAAGAGGTAGTCTTTTCCCCAATGTAGGTTTTCGTTGCCTTTGCCAAATATCAGATGACTGTAAGCCTCCAGGGTGATTTCTGGATTTTCTATTCTGATCCACTGGTCTGAGTGTCTATTTTTATGCCAGGATTATGCTGTTTTGGTTACTATATCTTTGTAGTATAATTTGAAGTCAGGTAGTAGTATGCCTCTGGCTTTATTTATTTATTTATTTTTGTTCAGGAGTGCTTTGGCTCTGTAGGGTCTTTTGTTGTTCCATATGAATGATAAGATTGTTTTTTTCTATTTCTGTGATGAATGTCATTGGTATTTTGATGGGGATCACATTGAATCTGTAGATTGCTTTGGGTAATATAGACATTTTCACAATGGTAATTCTTCCAACCCAAGAACATGGAATGTCTTTCCATCTTATTGTGTCTTTAATTTCTTTCAGTAGTGGTTAGTCATTCTCATTGTAGAGATCTTTCACCTCCTTGGTTGATTCCTAGGTATTTTCTAAAAGCAAAATAAAATTTAAAACATTTTTTTTAACTTTCCTTAGAACTAACATTACAGCAGCAGACATTTTTTTTCCCCCTGTAGTTAGGATTATTTCCAGAGAATAGTTTGCCAGATGTTTTATTAATGGGCCAAAAAATATGAACATTCTTTTAAAAATCTTATTTTTTTCCCAGCTTTCTTGAGGTATAATTGACAAAGTTTTATAAATTTAAGGTTACAACATGATGATTTGATATATTTATATATCTTAAAAAGATTACCGCAGTCAAATTACTTAACACATCTATCATCTCATTTGGTAAACTTTTTTTTTTCTTTTTAAGGAGGACAGTTAAGATCTACTCTCTTATGAAACTTCAAGTCAGTATTGTTAACTCTAGTCAGGATTCTGTAAATTAGATCCTCAGAACTTATTTATCTTATAACTGAAAGTTTGTTCCCTTTGATCAATATCTGTCCATTCCTCCCATCTCCCAGCTCCTGGAAACCACATTATACTCTTTGTTTCTATGAGTTTGCCTTTTTTAGAGTCCATATATAAGTGAGATCATATAGGATTTGTCTTTTTCTGTCTGACTTACTTCACTTAGCATAATACTCTCAAGGTACATCTACATTGTTGCAAATGGCAGGACTTTTTCCTTTTTATGACCTGCTTACTTATTTTTGCTTTTTTTGCTTGTGCTTTTGGTGTCATATCCATTGTGTATATACATACATTATAATTTCTTTATCCATTCATCTGCCAGTGGATACTTAGGTTGCTTTCATATCTTGGCTATTGTGAATAATGCTTCAATGAATATGGGAGTGCAGATATCTCTTTGAGATACTGATTAAATTTCCTTTAGATATTTACCCAGAAGTGTGATTGCTGGATTATGTGGTAGTCCAATATTACATTTTTTTAGGAAACTTTATACTGTTTTCCATAATGGTTGTACCAATTTACATTCCCACCAACAGTGTACAAGGGCTCCCTTTTCTACACATCCTGGTCAACACTTGTGATCTCTTGTCTTTTTAATAATAGCCCTCCTAACAGGTGTGAGGTGATATCTCATTGTGGTTTTTATTGACATGTCCCTCATTATTACTGATGTTGAGCATCTTTTTATATGTTTGCAGGCCATCTGTCTATTCAGGTCCTTTGCTTATTTTTAATCATATTATTACTATTATTTGCTATTGAGTTGCATGAGTTAATTATATATTTTAGATATTAACCCCCTATCAGATAATGGTTTGCAAATATATTCTCTCATGCTGTAGGTTGCCTTTTCACTTTGTTGATTATTTCCTTTGCTCTACAGAAGTTTTTTTTCATTTGATGTAGAACTGCTTATTCATTTTTGCTTTTTATTACTTCAGCCTTTGTTGTCATATTCAAACAATCAGTGCCCTGACGAATGTTGAGGAGATTTTTCCAGATATCTCTTCCAGAAGTCATATGGTGTCAGGTCTTCTGTTGAAGTCTTTAATCCATTTCAAGTTAACATTCATGAGTGGTGTAAGATAGGGATATAATTTCAATCCTTTGCATGTGAATATCCCATTTTCCCTGCATCATTTATTGAAGAGACTATCATTTCCCCATTATGTATTCTTAGCATGCTTGTCAATATTAATTGACCATATATGTGTGGGTTTATTTTGGGGCTCTAAGTTCTGTTCCATTGAGCTATGTACCTGTTTTTAGGCTAGTACCATATTGTTTTGATTACTACAGCTTTATAATATAGTTTGAAATCAGACTATGTGATGCCTCTAGCTTTGACTTTTTTCTTAAGATTGCTTGCACATATCAGGGTCTTTTGTGGTTTTATGTTAATTTTAATATTGATATATCTATTTCCATGAAAAATACCATTGGAATTTTGATAGGAATTGCATTGAATCTATCAATCTTCTGAGTAGTATGAGCATTTTAAAATATGATTTTTCTAACCTATGAAAAGAGAATATCTTTTCATTTATTTGTATCTTCCTCAAATTCTTTCATCAATGTCATGAGTTTTCAGTGTACAAAATTTTTACCTCTTTAGGTAACTATATTGCTAAGTATTTTATTTTATTTTTGATGCTATTGTGAATGAAATTGTTTTCTTTATTTCTTTTTCTGATAGTTCATTTTTAATGTAAAGAAACCCAACTGATTTTTGTATGTTGATATTGTATTCTGCAAATTTACTGAATTAGCTTATTAATTATAACAATTTTTTGGTGGAGTCTTTAGGATTCTCTGTATATATAAATTCATGTCATTCTTAAACAGAAACAATATTATTTTTTTTCTTAATACTTTGGATGCCTTTTACTTCTCTTTCTTGCCGAATTGCTCTGGCTAGTACTTCAAGTACTGTGTTAACAGAAGCAGTGATAGTGTTAACCCTTGTCCTGTTCCTGATCATAGAGAAAATGCTACCAGCTTTTAGCAATTATATTTGATGTCAGCTGTGGGCTTGTCACATATTGCCTTTATTATGTTGAGGTACAATCTTTTGACACCTATTTTGCTGAGAATATATATTATGAAAGGATGTTGGATTTTGTCAAATGATTTTTCTGCATCTATTGAGATGATCACATGACTTTATCCTTTGTCCTATTAATAGAATACTCACCTTGATTGAATATGTTGAACCATTCTTCCATCCCAGAGATAAATCTCATTCAATTATGGGGTATGCTGTGTTTAAATGTGCTATTCAACTCAGTTTGCTAGTATTTTAATGAGAATTTTTAAATCATGTTCTTTAAGGATATTGGCTTGTAATTTTCTTTTCTTCTAGTGCCCTTACCTAGCTTTGGTATCAGGATAATGCTGGCCTTGTAAAAATCTGAGTTTTAAAAATATGTCTTGCTTCCTGTTTCTGGTCTGGCATATGAGGAATGTGGTAGTCCCCCCTCTGTCCTAATAATAAGTAAAAAGCTGCACAAACTGAAAAAGCAATAACTCTTAGATTGGTAAGCAAAAAGAGATCACAGGGAAAACTCCTGACCCCCAAACTGGAGAAAAAGACTGGCAAGTACATAGAATCACTATTCACCAGAGCAAAAATCGACAAGCAGAAACCTTTGGATAAACCAGTACCAGGATAGAGAAACCTAAACTGTACTTGACAAACTGCTCGAGGCTTAATCTGTACAAGAATGAGGGTTAAAACCTGAAGAAAAAATTATAATACATACTGCCCTACCACCACCACTGGATCCACCGAGAGGTGAGCCCAGCAGATGTGCATGGCACCAGCAACACCTCCCCACTCCCTGGACCAGGAGGGGAGTGCCAGCCCCAACCACCTGCCCTGCCAAGGTGAGCCAGCTGGGGGCTCATTCTACAACCATAGATTCTGGTACAGGACACAAGGTAGTTTAACATAACCCATAACCACCACCTCACCTATGGTCAAGCAAAAACAATTCACCACCACAGTAGCAGCCAGGGCCATTCCACAGCCAACCTCAGTTTAACAGAAGAAGCAAACCCTCTACCAAATGACCAAACATCAATGAAAAAACACTAGAACTAAAAATAAACCAGAAGAAATGACACCTCTAAAAGAATACAGTAATGTTCCAATGTCTGACTCCATGGAACAGGAATCCTTGAAATGTATGAAAAATAATAACAAGCAATGATCTTAAGAAAAATTGAAGAAATAAAGGAAGACTCAATTAGAGAACACAACGAAACAAGAAAAAATATCCAGTATATGAAGGAGGAAATCTACAAAGAGATTAATACCATAAAAAAGAGTGTAGCAGAGCTTCTAGAAATGAAAGATTCACTCAATGAAAATAAAAATACAACCAAGAGCATGAGTAGCAGGGTAGAGCAAGCAGAAGAAAGAATTTCAGATCTTGAAGATGGTATTTTTGAAATAACTCAGACAAAAAAAAAAGGAAGAAAGAATTAAATATAATGAGGAAAATCTAAGAGAGATAGTAGACAACATCAAGTGCTCTAACATCTGAATTGTCAGTATTCCAGAAGGGGAGGAGAAATTAAAAGGTATTAAAAATTTATTCAATGAAACAGTAACAGAAAACTTCCCAGGAATAGGGCAAGATACAGACCTTCAGATCCAGGAAGCTCAAAGGTCCCCAGAATGATTCAATCCAAAATGATCTTCTCTAAGACACATTATAGTTAAATTTGCAAAGCTCAAAGACAAAGAGAGAATTCTAAAAGCAAGAAGAGAAAAACATCAGGTCACTTAAAGGGGAACCCCCATCAGACTAACAGCAGACTTCTCAACTGAAACCCTACAGGCCAGAAGAAAGTGGAATGACATATATTCAAAATACTAAAAGAAAAAAAATTTCCAGCCAAGAATTCTTTACCCAGAAAGGCTCTGCTTCAAAAATGAGGGAGAAATAGTGTGTTTCCCAAACAAACAAAAGTTGTGGGAGTTCACCACCACATGACCACCCCTGCAAAAATTCTCAAGGGAGTCATTCATCTGGAATCTGAATAATGGTGACCACTATCACAAATACACAAGAAAGAGCAAAACCCACCATTAAAACTAAAATGCCAGCAAGAAAGAGAAAGAAGCTAAATTCCCCCACCTTAAATCTCCAACTAACATTGAAGAAGAGAAATAAAAGGGAAATAATGATCAAAAGATATTTAAATCATCTAAACAGGAAGCAATTAAATGACAGGAATTAAGCAACACTTGTCAATAACTACCCTTAATGTGAAAGGAGTAAACTCCCCAGTCAAAAGACAAAGCCTGACTGATTGGACTCAAAAGCTAGACCCAAGTATATGCTGTCTTCAAGAGACCCACGTCACCTATAGTGACACACACAGACTAAATGTGAAGGGATGGAAAAAGGTATACCCAGGCAAGTGGAAACCAAAAATGAGTAGGAGTAGCTATTCTTAAATTGGACAAAATAACTTTAAACTTAAAAACATAACAAGAGACAAAGAAGGTCACTATGTAATGTTAAAAGGATCTGCCCAGCTAGAAGACAAAACAATTATAAATATATATATACACACAATACTGAAGCACCCAGATATATAAAGCAAACACTCTTAGACCTAAAGAAAGAAATAGGCCCTTATACATTAATAGTGGGGGATCTGAACAGCCCTCTCTCAGTATGGGACAGATCTTCCAGGCAACAAGTCAGCAAAGAGACACAGGATTTAATCTACACCTTAGACCAACTGGACCTGGCAGATATATACAGAATGTTTCACCCAACAACAAAAGAATATACATTCTTCTCATTAGCTCATGGAACATTCTCCAGGATGGACCACATACTAGGTCATAAATCTATTCTCAGGAAATTTCAAAGAATTGAAATCAATTCCAAGTATCTTCTCTGACTACAATGGAATAAAATTGGAAATTAATAAGAAGAGAAACTATGGAAGCTATACACATACATGAAAACTAAATAATAGGCTGCTGAATGACCTACAGGTCCAAGAAGAAATTAAACAGGAAATCAAAAACATTCTAGAAACTAATGAAAATAACGATACATCATACAAAAATCTGTGGAATACTGCAAAAGCAGTACAAAGAGGCAAATTTAATGCAATAATGCTTACATCAAAAGAGTGGAAAGACTTCAAGTAAATGCCCTAAAACTATACCTCAAACACTATACCTGTTTTCATTTTGCTTGAAAACAGCAACAATCCAAACCTAATGGTAGTATGGAAAGAAATAATTAAGTTCAGATAGGAACTAAATGAAATAGAGACCCAAAATACAGTAGAAAATATCAACCAAACAAAAAGCTGGCTTTTCAAGAAGTTAAATAAAATAGACAAACCATTAGCTAGGTTAACAAAACTGTACAATAACAAATATGAAAATCTGGAAGATATGGATAAGTTTCTAGCCACCTACAAACTACCAAGACTGAAACAAGAAGAGATAGAAAACCTGAACAGACCAATAACGAGCAAGGAGATTAAAGCAGTAATTAGCAATCTTCCAAAAAAGAAGTCTGGGTCTGGATGGCTTACAGCTGAATTCTATTAAACTTTTAAAGAGGAGTTAATACCAATTCTCAAACTATTCCAAACAATTGAAATATAAGCTACTTTCCCAAATTCATTCTATGAGGCCAACATAACTCTGATACCAAAACCAGATAAAGACACAACAAAACAAGAAAATGACAGGCCAATATCCTTGATGAACATAGATGCAAAAATCCTCAACAAAATATTATCAATCAGAATACAGCAACACATTAAAAAAGTTATGCACTGTGATCAAGTGGAATTCATTCCAGGGATGCAAGGATGGTTCAACATAGGAAAGTCATAAATTGTGATTCATCACATCAACAAGCTCAAGGACAAAGACCATATGATAATCTCAAAAGATGCCGAAAAAACAGTTGACTAAATTCAACATCCCTTCATGATAAAGAATCTCAACAAATTAGGTATAGAAGGAAAGTATCTCAACACACTAAAAGCCATTTATGACAAGTCCACCACCAGTATGATCCTGAATGGTGAAAAACTGAGAGCCTTTCCCTTAAGACCATGAACAAGACAAGGATGCCCACTGTCACCAATATTATTTAACATAGTACTGGAAGTACTAGCCAGAGCAGTCAGGCAAGAGAAAGAAATAAAAGGAATCCAGATGGAAAAGACAAAGTCAAACTGTCTCTATTTGCAGATGACATGATTCTGTATATAGAAAAATCTAAAAACTATCAAAAAATTCCTAGAGCTGGATAATAACTTCAGTAAAGTAGCAGGATACAAAATAAATGCCCCCAAATCATTAGCATTTATATACTCAAGTAATGAATTAACAGAAAGAGAAATAAAGAAAGTAAGCCCATTTGCGATTGTCACACACAAATAATAAAGTACCTAGTGATCAGTTTAACCAAGGAGGTGAAAGACCTCTACAATGAGAACTCCAAACCACTTCTGAAAGAAATTAAAGAAAACACAAAGAGATGGAAAGATATTCCATGCTCTTTCATTGGAAGGACTAACATGCAAAAAATGTCTATACTACCCAAAGTGATCTACAGATTCAATGAAAACCCTATCAAAATACAAATGACATTCTTCACAGAAATAGAACAAATAATCTTACCTCTCATATGGAGCAAGAAAAGACCCTGAATAGCCAAAGCAATCCTGAGCAAAATAAATAAAGCCAGAGGCATGACACTACCTGACTTCAAATTATTCTACAAAGCTATTATAATCAAAACAGCATGGTACTGGTATCAAAATAGACATTCAGACCAGGGGAGAAGAATTGAGAACCCAGAAATCACCCCTCAGGATAAAGCCATCTGAAATTGGACAAAGGCAACAAAAATGTACATTGGGGAAAAGACTCCTCTTCAACAAGTGGTATTTGTTGGGAATACTGGTTATCCATATGCAGAAGAATGAAACTAGTTATGCACATCTCACCATACACTAGAATCAACTCAAAATGGATTAATGACTTAAGTATAAGACCCTAAACTGTAAAATTACCAAGGGAAAATATGGATGAAACACTCCAGCAACTAGGTATGGGAACAGATTTTATGAACAGGAGCCCAAAAGTACAAGTAGCAAAATAAAAAATAAACAAATTGCACTATATTAAACTAAAAATCTGCACAGCAAAGGAAACAATCACTAGAGTGAAATGACAACCTACAGAGTGGGGAAAAAATTTTGCTAACTATGAATCTGACAATGGATTAATATCTATAATATACAAGGACCTGAAACAATTATATAGTAAAAAACCCCAAATAACCCAATTAAAAAATGGACAAAGAGGTGAATGGACATTTTTCAAAGGATGATGGACAAATGGCCAATAGTTACATGAAAAAATGCTCAACATTACTAGTCATCAGGGAATTGCAAACTAAAACTATACTGAAATACCACCTCACCCCAGTTAGTCTGGCTTTAATAAAAATGACAGTGAATAATAAATACTGGTGAAGGTGTAGACAGAAGGGAACACTCCTATACTATTGGGGGGACTGTAAATTAGTACAACCACTATGGAAAACAGTATGGAGGTTTCTCAAACAACTACAGATAGATCTTCTATGCAGTCCAGCAATCCCACTTCTGGGTATATACCCGGAACAATGGAAATCATCATGTTGAAGGCATATCTGCACTCCCATGTTCATTGCAGCTCTGTTTACAATAGCCAGGACATGGAACCCACCTAAATACCTGTTGACGGATGATTGTATAAGGAAACTGTAGTGGATATACACCATGCAGTACTACTCTGCCATAAAAGAGAATGAATACTTCCATTTGCAACAACGCGGATGAGCCTGGATTAATTTACGTTGAGTGAAATAAGCAGAGCACAGAGGGATAAATACTGCATGTACTCACTCATATGTGGGAGCCAAGAGAGAAAGAAGGAAGGAAAGAAAGAGCACAGTAGCACGTTGGACTTGCAGAGGGAGAGAACATTCTATGGGCTATAAGGTGGAGTTGGGGGGAGAGGCGAGAGCAGAAGGGAGATTTGGGATAATTGGGTTGGGAACAATGGGTAAAAATGCAATTTGTGGTAATGGATATGCAGCCAGTATGAATCTGGCCCCCATATCATGGACACGAGGGGTGACAATCAGCTTTGCATCTCATGAATATCCATAACCAATAAAAAAATCATAATACATACTAAAAGGCAGTAAACACAGTTTGAACATACAGAGCAAGCATATTTTAAAGTTAACATTATTATTTCAAATCATTCCATCTACCATTAATAGATTTATATATACAGGTAATACATGACCAATCTTTATACACACTCATGTGCACACACAAACACACACATATACACACTAACAAGTTCGGCCCTTAACAGGTCCATATGGAAGAAAAAAATAAGTTTTTGTTAATTCATTTCCAATAAGATTTCACTGATTTTATTCACATTGGCAATGTGTGAGAGTACCCTCTGTCACTGACTATCTTCAACATTTTTTATTCATTTAATAATTTTTGTCAATTGATAAACTTTTTAAATGATCTCTAATTGTTTATAAAATGCATTTGTTTGGTTACTAGTGATGTTATTTTTTTCATAATTTTATCTGCATTTGAATTTCTATTTTAGAGAAAGGTATATTTAAATTTTTTTCCATTAAAGCTTGAATTCTTAGTGGTTTTCATCTCTATTTATACATTCTTTGTATATATAAGGTGTTAATTATTTGATTGTCACATGACATGTTTTTCTGATGATTAGCTTTTAATTTTATGAAGTCTTATGATATGCAGAATAATTTATTATGATTTTATTTTAAAAATTATGTTCCTGTTAGGAAGTAAAATATATAGGACATTTTAAAGAATGAAATTAAAGTCTTCTATCATTTCACCAACTAGGCTTGATTACTATAAATATATTTTACTCCAGTCATCAGTATTATAATTTTTATTGTTCACTAGTGACATTAAACATAGCTTCACATGCTAGGCCATTTGTTTCTCTCTGTGATATTTCTATTCATGTCTTCTGTATATTTGTCTATTAAGATGTTTCTCTTTTTCATATATTGTTTATTTACATTCAGAATATTTACATTTTTATAAAGGCAAGTGGAACAACTTTTATTTTATTAATTCTGACTTTTGTGCTTTGAAAAAGCCTTTTGAAACTCCCATGATATAAATATTCACCTATGTTTTCTTCCAAATATTTTGTTTTCTTTTTTAAAAAGTAACTCTTTAACACATTAAGAATTTGTTTTTTAGAAAAAAAAAGAATTTGTTTTGGTATGTGGTATATGTTACTTATCAAATGTTATATGTTATATGTCCATATTCCAATCCTCAGCACCACAATTACCTTGGTAAACAGCCAGTTGCACCAACTTTTTCATACTAATTTGAAATGTCAATTGTCATTGTATATTAAGTGCTTATTTATTCTTTAGTCTGTTTGTGAACTTTGTATTTTACCATGCACAATGTAGTGGTTCCAAGAGCAGCTTCTTGAGTTACAGACCATCACGTACTTGCCGTTTGCTTTTAGAAAGTTACTTATCCTTTGTGTCTCAAAAAATCCACTTATAAAACTGGGATAATAATGAAGTCTACTTGTTAGGCTTATGAAAGGATTAAAAGAGATAATACATGTAAAATGGTTTAAATGGGATACTACATGTAAACTATTAAAAGCAATGAAAAATCATAATCAATAACTACTAGCAATCACTGCATCTGTTTATTAATTCCTATGCCAAACTACACAGCTTCATTTTTAATCATTGTAACACATTTTAATAAATGGTGTGCCATTCTCTCACTATTCTGTTTCAAAGTAATTTTTTACTGTTTTTGCCATTTATCATGCCTGACAAACTTTAAATGTGATCATGTTTTTAAAATAGTCCCATCACCCCATTATTTTGTTCACTGAAATTGAATATTTGTTATTTTGCATCTTTTTACTTTTCAATTATTAAAGGCATTTTCGTAAAGTTTATTTCTTCATAGATGGCCTGTACGTTTCATATTACTGTTATGTCACTATGTTTCCCTTATTAAATTTGTATATGGGATCTTATTTTTTTAATTGTATTTTCTACCTTACTATTCAGCCAGAGAACAAATAATAAAATCTTGGCTCTGCCATTTTCTAGCTGTGTAAACTAGAGAAAATTACCCAATCTTTCTATTCTTTGTTTTCTCACATGTGAAATAGAAGATATATCAAGACATATTTTACAGAATTCTTACAAGGACAATTATGCAATTTTCTACTTTGTATTTATTATAAAGTGAATTCTTTTGAAGTTTCTCTGGAGTAATTGTATTGTCTGCCACAAATAAATGTGCTCCTCATGTCTCATACTTGTCCATCTTGTTTCTTTTATATGCTTTATACTAATGCTAGAATTTCTAAATTATTTTTAAAAATAATAGTAATGGTATAGATCCATGTCTTGTTCTTTCCTTTAATAGGATCACAGTAGATCATGATAATAGCTGTTTGAGGCAGATGTGCTTTCTCATATAGAAAAATTATGCTTCCATTCCTATTCTACTATGAGTTTTTACTGGAAATTGATAATACATTTTCACAAGTACCATTTCAGCATTTAGAAGAAAATTGTGTATGTGTGTGTGTGTGTGTGTGCATGTGTGTTTTACCTCATTTGAACTATTAAGGAAAATCATTATAATAATAGATTTCCTGATTTTGAACTATACTCACTTTTATGGGACAAATTATACTTGATGATATTGTATGATTCTTTTAATATACTCATGAATTTCATTACTTAAGGTTATTGTTTACTTCCATAAATCAATTTGGTTTTTAGATTTTTAATATTGTACTTTCCTTGACAAGTTTTGGTATCAAGGGAATTAACATAAAAAGAAAAGGGAATTTTTCCTCCTTATCTTCTGGAAGAAATTAAATAAGATGTAAATATTCTATCCCCTGTATTTTTGAGGAAATTTACCTATAAAGTCATATTGATCTGGTAAATTTGGAGGAGTATTTTTGACAATTTTTAACAATTTCTTCTGTTGTTATTTCTGCCTCTTTTTGAGGCAATTTTGATAATCAAAGCTTCCTCTAAAATCTTTGAATTTAAAATGTAAAATCTGATTAAGTTAAGTTTATCCTTTGAATTCTTTTAAATCCCCTCTACATCTATGGTTATACCCACTCTTTTATTTCTAATACTGTAGGTCAGGGATCCCCATCAGGAGGTGAATTCTCAGACCACATTCCAGTCTTGGTGATAGTTGAGATTTAGATGGCCAACATCAAATTCTAGTGAACATATTAGAATCAGAGGTGCTAGAGTCTAGTAGAAAGATATGCCCTCTTCTCCCTCCACGTGTTCAAGTGTTCCTCTCCCTCCAACAAATGCACACTTTCACATTTTTCCTGGTTTGTATTTAAATTTATCTGAGCTCAAAGAAAGATATATAGTGATGGAGTTTGGATGTGTTGTCCCCTCCAAAACTCATGTGGAAATTTGATCCCCAATGTGGCAGTGTTAGAAACTGATTGAGTCGTGGGGGCGGATCCCTCATGAATGGATTAATGCTCTCCCTGTGGGAAGGTAGATTAATGAGTGAGTTCTCGCTCTATTAGTTCCCATGAGAGTTCTCTCTCCCTCCCTCCCTCCCTCCTTCTCTCTCTCTCTCTCTCTCTCTCTCTCTCTCTCTCTTGCCATGTGATCTGCTCATGCCTGCAGGCTGCCTACCACTTTCCGCCATGAATAGAAGCAGCCTGAGGCCCATGCCAGATGCAGCTGTCCCAGAATCGTAAGCCAA
>NW_007726692.1:406950-469809 GCF_000696425.1 Galeopterus variegatus | reverse complement strand
AATAAACCTCTTTTCCTTATAAATTACCCAGTCTCAGGTATTTCTGTTATAGCAACACAAAACGGACTAAAATATATAGCTAATAATTAGAGCCTTGCCTTTTTCCTGGATCTTATGGAACATACCAATTAGGGAGAGGTATGACAGGAAAGTAAAGACATTTGTTTTCTGGGTTCCTGTTTTGTATTTCTCTTTGCATTTAGCTGGCTTCTGAGAGGATTTGCCTTGGGTTATACAAGATGTTTTCATAAAGAATAGTGTGGCTACAAAAAGTAGTATTTTCTTTTATTTTGTGCCCTGCCTCTAAAAGTCCTTTACACTTTATGTATACAAATATTTTCAATATAAGTATGTTTCTATATGTCGCCAATCTTCTCAATGAAACCAAAGTAACAAAAATTTGAAATATTTGCCACTTTTATCACAAATTATCTCATTATAAAATGTTTCACTGTGATATTTTGCCTCACATTGACATAATACTACAATGCATTTTCTACTGATGTAGTTATTTTCCTTAATGTTTGGGCCCTGCTAACAATTACCCACACTGGCTTCCTTCAACAGAAGAAATATGTGAAAGTCAGTGCTTTATTTCTTGCTGCACATAATGAAAATTATTATAATTAGTATTTCTAATACTTTCATAATTTGGAAGCACAGAGATATCACAAAATAGTGTAAAAATCTAAGATATTTAATAGAAAGGTTGAAAAATTATGTTATTATAACAGATTTCTCAAATCTGTTTTACAATATTAATTCAGCAATAAATTGAATGTTTTTTTCACTGTAGCTTATTACAATACTACCATGGGTTGATTGTCTCCCAAAACTTAGTCCCCACTGTGACAGTGTAAAGAGGGTAGGAAATCCTATTATGGTAACTGAAATGTGAGGCCTTGAAGAGGCAAACAGATTGTAGGACCATGCAGTAGTGAATGGATTAATAATGGTGGTCGGGGCGTGGTTTGGGGGGCTTTGAAAGGAGAGCGTGGGAGAGTCTCTTTCTGCTCTGCCATTTTCTGCCATGTGAGACCTCTGGGTCACTGTCACCACTAAGACCCTCACCAGATGTGTTCCCTGGACTTCCCAGCCTCCGAAACTATAAGCAATAACTTTCATTTTTTCACAAATTACCCAGTTCTGTGTATTTTGTTATAAGCAACAGAAACGGACTAATACAAGTATTAATTTCAGAAAAAATTTTAAAGTCTAAGAAAATGTTTTAGCACACTCTAGTGGCATACTGTGTAATTTAGCATAAAGTACAAGTCCTGTTGCTTATAATAATTTAAACCAGCAGGTTACCCATATAAATAATTTATCTCACTGTAATAAGATAGCAGTGTTATCCAATAAATGAAGATATGTTACAAGCATTTGTACTTTATAATCTGCTGTTATTTTCTATTTATTTCTGTGAGATTTATCTAGCATTTAATTATCTACTGAAGCATAATTTAATTCACATTTAGTATTTTTATATTTAAAAAATAATCTGACTCACTTTAAATTGTCTTATATTTTTGATATGGGTCAGCAATGAATAATATTATTTGTCATATGGATGAAATTTTTTAATACTTCTATCCTTTTCCCCAAGTCCAAAGTGACTACATTGCACTTTAGCTATATAAGTTTCTGAAGTTAGCCAAATTGGGAGTTTGAAAACACAGACCTCCAGATAGCCAAGTTTGGACGAGGCTTGTGACCCTAGCTGCAAGCAGTTTGTGACCTTAGCTGCACTTGCATAATTAGAGGGAAGGGTCCACACAAGACCACTCTCACTCCTCATACCATCTACAAGTTCAGAGGTGTATTCGTCAGGATTCTCCAGAGAGACAGAATCAATAGGATGTGTTATAATCATATGAGAGGGATTTATTAGGGAAATTAGCTCATATGGCTATGAAGAAAAGTCCCATGATAGGCCATCTATAAACTGGATGCCAGTAGCATGGATCAGCCCAAGTCCCAAAGCCTCAAAACTGGGGAAGCTGATGGTGTCTTTGGTGTAAGTCCTGGAACCCAAAAGCTGAAGAGTCTCAAGCTCTGATGTCCACGGACAGGAGAGAAGAGTGTATCCCAGCTCCAGCGGATCGAGAGAGTGCTTCACCTCTTTCCTCTGTCTTTTGTTCTCTCCAGACACCCACTGGATTGGATGGCTCCCACCCACAGTGAGGGTGGGTCTTTCACACCCAGGCCACTCAGACTCTCATACTAATCTCTGCTGGAAACACCCTCATGGAAGGCCTTGGTGGTGGTGACAGTGACCCAGGGGTCTCACGTGGCAGAAAATGGTAGAGCAGAGAGAGCGAGAGACCAACCTCCTCATTCACTTTCCTTTTAAAGTCCTCTGAACCACACCCCTGACCACCATTATTAATCCATTCACTACTGCACAGTTCTGCAATTAATCACCTCTTCAAGGCCCCACCTTTCAATTACTGTAATAGGATTCCCTACCATCAACAGTTACGGTGGGAATTTAAGCTTCAATGAGGTTTAAGGGGGCATGCAATCTACAGCATTCCACCAAATTGATGCCTTTTTCCCACACAAATTCATTCATTTCATCCACAAAGTTTTAACTTGTTTCATTTCAAAAGTCCAAAGTTCAAAGTCCTATCTCTGAAATTAAATTCAAGTTATCTAGAGGTGAGCCAAGACCCACATGGCACTGGGGCTCAGTCTTAGGCCCCAGAGGGAAGCAATCACTGCCACTGCAGCTGCTGAGGTGAGCCTAGACCCATGCGGCACCAGGACTCAGTCTTAGGCCCTGGAGGGAAGTGCCCACAAGCCCAGCAGGTGCCAAGGTGAGCCGAGACCTGTGTGGCACCTGGGCTCAGACTTAGGCCCTGGATGGAAGCACGCACAGGCCCAGCAGGCACTGAGATGAGCTGAGACCTGTGTGGCACAGGGGGCTGATTCTAAAGCCCCAGAAATAAGCACCCAGAGGCCCAGCAGATGTCGAGGTGAGCTGAGAACCACATAGCACCTAAGGCTCAGTCTATGGCCACAGATTCCAGACCAGGAGCCAAGGTGGTGTAATATAGCTGTGGACACACCTACTGTAACCACAAAGACAGTTTTCCATGACAGTAGCAGCCAGGTCCACTCTAAAGGCAACCAGCCACTCATTCGACTACACTGATATAAGAAGAGTCACCAGTAGAGCCTGCAAGTAGAGGAAGAAATCTTTATTCTCCAAGCCAACCCCAGAGTAATAGAAGAAGCAAGTCCTCTACCAGATGACCAAACATAAATGAAAAAAAAAAAAATACTAGAACTACAGGTAAACAAGAAGACATGACACCACTGAAGGAATACAGTAGTGCTCAAATGTCAGACCCCATAGAAAAGGGAATCCTTCAAATGTCTGAAAAAGAATTCTGAGCAAACTTGAAGATATAAAAGAAGACTCAATAAGAGAACACAATGAAAAAGAAAGAATATGCAGATTATGAAGGTAGAATTATACAAAGAGGTTAATACCTTAAAATAGAGTGTACCAGAACTTCTAGAAATGAAAGATTCACTAAGTGAAATAAAAAATACCCCAAACCCAGAAAACAAAACAAAACAAAAAGCAGCAACAACAACAACAACAACAACAACAACAACAACAAAAGAAAACAGAGAGTTTGAGAAGCAGGCTATAGCAAGCAGAAGAAAAAATCTCAGATCTCGAAGATTGTCTTTTTGAAATAACCCAGGCAGACAAAAAAGAGGAAAAAAGAATTTAAAATAATGAAGAAAATATAAGAGAGATAGCAAATAAAATCAAGCACTCTAACATCCAAATTGTGGGTATATCAGAAGGGGAGGAGAAAGGAAAAGTATTGAAAACCTATTCAAGGAAATAACAGAAAACATACCAGGTGTAGAGAGAGATACAGACCTCCAGATCCAGGACTCAGGTCCCCTTCACCAGGAAGCTCCAGGGACCCCAAAAAGATCTTCCCCAAGACACATTATAGTCAAATTTGCAAAGCTGAAAGAAAAAGAGAGAATGCTAAAAGCAGCAAGAAAAGAGCATGAATTTGGTGGAATGCTGTAGACTGCATGCCCCCTTCAACCTCATTGAAGCTTAAATTCCCACCATAACTGTTGTTGGTGGGAAATCCTATTACAGTAATTGAAAGGTGGGGCCTTGAAGAGGTGATTAATTGCAGGACCATGACATATTGACTAGATTAAAAATGGTGGTCAGGGGCATGGTTTGAAGGACTTGAAAAGGAGAGTGAATGAGGAGATTAGTCTCTTTCTGCTATACCATTTTCTCATTGTGATACACTGATATCATGTCACCACCACCAAGAGCTTCATCAGCTGTGTTCCGTGGACTTTGGACTTCCCCAGCCTCCAAAACTGTAATCAATAAATTTTGTTTTCTTTGTAAATCCATGTATTTTGTTATAAACAACAGAAATGGACTAATACAATAGGTACTGTAGATTAAAAAAAATTCTGCATGTCTTTTGAAATCTTGGTTCCTATGGAAAATTAAACCCCACTGTCCTAGCCTGCAAGTAGGAACTCTTCTCCAACCCCAGTCTCTAGCCATTACAAAAGCCATTCTGCATGCCTTTTGAAATCTTGGTTCCTATGGAAAATTAAACCCCTCTGTCCTAGCCTGCAAGTAGGAACTCTTCTCCAACCCCAGTCTCTAGCCATTACAAAAGCCAAACCAACTCTTTGCTCATTTTTCTTGCCATTCCACCCAGACCAGCTTGCACGTATCTTACTCTATGCAGAAGTTCCCTGTGTGAGTAATAAGCTTGAGATTAATACCTTTAAAAAGAGTGTAGCAGAACTCATAGAAATGAAAGATTCACTCAGTCAAATAAAAAACACAAAAGAGAGCATGAGCAGCAGGGTAGAGCAAGCAGAAGAAAGAATTTCAGATCTCAAAAATGGTCTTTTTGAAATAACCATGGCAGACAAAAAAAGGAAGAAAGAATTAAAAATAATGTGGAAAATCTAAGAGAGACAGCAGACAACCACAAGCACTCTAACATCTGAATATTGGATATGCCAGAAAGGGTGGAGAAAGGAAAAAAAATATTGAAAACCTATTCAAGGAAATAATAACAGAAAACTTCCCACGTGTAGGCAGAGATGCAGATCTTCAGATCCAGGAAGTTCAATGGTCTCCAAACAGATTCAATCCAAAAAGATCCTCTCCATGACACATTTTAGTCAAATTTGCAAAGCTCAAAGACAAAGAGAGAATGGTAAAAGCAGCAAGAGAAAAGCATCAAGTCACCTATAATTGAACACCTATCAGAATAACTGCAGACTTCTAAACTATAACCCTACAGGCCAGATGAAAGTTCAATGATATATACAAAATACGAAAAGAAAAAAATTGCCAGCCAAGAATTCTTTACCCAGCAAGGCTCTGCTTCAAAAGTGAGGGAGAAATAGCATATTTCCCAGACCAACAAAAATTGTAGGAGTTCACCACCATACAACCAGTCATACGAGAAATTCTCAAGGGAGTTCTTCATCTGGAAGCTGAATAATGATGATCATTATCACGAACACACAAGAAAGAGCAAAACCCACCATTAAAACAAAAGTGCCAGGGAGAAAGAGAAAGAAGCCAAATCATGCCATCCTAAATTTCTAACTAACATCGAAGAGGAGAAATAAAAGGGGAGGTAATGATCAAAAGATATTTAAAACATTAAACAAAAACCAGTTAAATAATAGGAATTAAACAATAGCTGTCAATAACTATCCTAAATGTGAATGGATTAAACTCACCGTTCAAAAGACACAGACTGATTGACTGAATTAAAAAGCTAGACCCAAGAATATGCTGTCTTCAAGAGACCCCTCTCACATGTAGAGACACATACAGACTAAAAGTGATGGGATGGAAAAAGATATACCATGCAAATGGAAACCAAAAATGAGCAGGAGTAGCTATTCTTGTATCAGATAGACTTTAAACTAAAAACATAAAAAGAGACAAAGAAGGCCTCTATATAATGATAAAAGTATCTATCCAGCTAGAAGACATAACATGCATAAATATGTATGCACCCAATACTGGAACATCCAGATATATAAAGCAAAAACTCTTAGACCTAAAGAAAGAATTAGGCTCTAATTCATTAATAGTGGATGAACTGAACACCCCTCTCTCAGTATGGGACAGATCTTCCAGGCAACAATTCAGCAAAGAGATGCATGATTTAAACGATACCTTAAACCAAGTGCACCTGACAGATATATATACAGAACATTTCACCCAACAACTAAAGGATATAATTTCTTCTCATGAGAACAGGGAATATTCTCTAGTATAGACCACATATTAGGTCACAAAACTAGTCTCATCAAATATAAAAAAATGAAATCATTCCAAGTATCTTTTCAGACCACAATGGACTAAATCTGGAAATCAATAGCAAGCAAAACTCTGGAAACTATCCAAATGCATGGAAACTAAACTATAGGCTCCTGAAAGAATTATGGTTCGATGAAATTAAACACAAAATCGAAAAACTTCTTGAAACTAATGAAAATAAAGACATATCACACCAAAATCTGTGGGATACTGCAAAGACAGTACTAAGAAGGAATTTATTTTGCAATAAATGCTTACATCAAAAGAATGGAAAGACTTCAAATAAATGACCTAATGCTAGACCTCAAAGAAGTAGAAAAACAACCATCCAATCCTAAGGGTAGCAGATGGAAAGAAATACTTAAGGTCAGAGCAGAACTAAATGAAATGGAGACCAAAAGAACAATAAAAAAGATCAACAACACAAAGAGCTGTTTTTTTTTCAATATGATGAATAAAATAGAAATTGGTTAGGTTAAAAAAAAAGGAAGAGAGAAGACACAAATAAGAAAAATCAGAAATGAAAAGGGTGACATTACAACTGATAACAAAGAAAAATTAAGAATCATCAGAGACTGTTATAAACAACTGTATGACAACAAATATGAAAACCTGGAAGGCATGGATAAGTTTCTAGACATGTAGAAACTACTCAGACTCAACAAAAATGAGATAGAAATCTTGAACAGACCAATAACAAGTAATGAGATTGAAGTGGTAGTCAGCAATCTTCCAACAAAGAAAATCTCAGGTCAAGATGGTTTTACAGGTGAATTCTACCAAACGTTTAAAGAGGAATTAATACCAATTTTCCTCAAACTGTTCCATAAAATTGAAACAGAAGCCACTCTCCCAAACTCATTTTATGAGGCCAACCTAATTCTGATAACAAAACCAGATAAGGGCACAACAAAAAAAGAAAATTACAGGCCAATATCTTTGATTAACATAGATGCAAAAATCCTCAACAAAATATTAGCAATTAGAACAAACAGCAACACATCAAAAAACTTATACACTATGATCAAGTGGGATTCATCCTACGAATGCAAAGATGGTTAAACATAAGAAAAGCAATAAATGTAATACATTACATCAACAAAATCAAGGACAAAAACCATATGGTTACCTTAATAGATGCTGAAAAAGCATTTGACAAAATTCAACATCCCTTCCTGATAAAGACTGTCAAAAAATTAGGTATAGAAGGAAAGTATTTCAACACAATAAGAACAATCTAGGACAAGCCCACCACCACTATTCTGAATGGGGAAAAGCTGAAGGCTTTTCCTTAAGAACAAGGCTTACCATTCTCACCACTTCCATTTAACATAGTACTGGAGTTACTAGCCAGAGCAATCAGGCAAGAGAAAGAAATAAAGGGCATCCAGATTGGAAAAGATGAAGTCAAACAGTCCATATTTGTAGGTGACATGATACTATATATAGAAAAACCTAAAGACTCTATCACAAAACTCCTGGAGTTTGTTAATAATTTCAGCAACATTACATGATAGAAAATAAATACCCCCAAAACAGTTGCATTTATATTCTTCAATGATGAACTAACAGAAAGAGAATTCAAGAAAGTAAGCCTATTTATGACAGTAACAAAAAAATAAAATTCCTAGGCATCAATTTAACCAAGGAGGTGAAAGATCTCTACAATGAGAACTACAAACCACTACTGAAAGAAATTAAAGACACAAAAAGATGGAAAGATATTCCACACTCCTGAGTTGGAAGAATTAACATTGTGAAAATGTCTATACTAACCAAAGTGATCTACAGATTCAATGCAATCCCCATCAAAATACCAATGACATACTTCACAGAAATGGAAAAAACAACCTTAACATTTATATGGAATAAAGATGCTGAATAGCCAATGCAATCCCGAGGGGGGAAAAAAAAATAAAGCCACAGGCATAATGCTACCTGACTTCAAATTATACTACAAAGCTATAGTAACCAAAACAGCATGTTACTGGCATATAAATAGACACTCGAACCAGTAGAGCAGAAGAGAGAACCCAGAAATCACCCCGAAGCTTACACCCATCTGATATTTGACAAAGGCAACAAAAAACCACATTGGAGAAAAGACTGCCTCTTCAATAAGTGGTGCTGCACAAATCAAATATCCACATTCAGAAGAAAGAAACTAGACAGGCATATTTCACCCTATAATAACATCAACTCAAAATGGATTAAAGACTTAAGTATAATAAATTAAACTGTAAAATCACTAAGGGAAAATGTTGATCAAACACTTCAGGAACTAGATCTGGGCATTGACTTTATGAACATGAGCCTGGAAGCACAGGCAACAAAAGAAAAAAAAAACAAACAAATGGGACTACGTCAAACTGAAAAGCTTCTGCACAGCCAAAGAAACAATCAACAGAGTGAAACGGCAACCTACAGAATGGGAAAAAAATTTGCCAACTATGTATATAACAAGTGATTAATATCCAAAATATACAAAGAACTCAAGAAATTACACAATAAAAAAAAACAAATAACCCAACTCAATAGTGGGCAAATGACCTGAATAGACATTTTTCAAAGGAAGACATACAAATGGCCAATAGGTATGTGAAAAAAGGGTCAATATAACTAGTCATCAGGGAAATGCAAATTAAAACCACATTGAGATATCATCTCACCTCAGTTAGACTGGCTACAATCAAAAAGACACAGAATAACAAATGCTGGTGAGGGTGTAGAGAGAAGGCAACACTCCTACACTTGTAGTGGGACTGTACATTAGGACAACCATGATAGAAAACAGTATGGAGGTGTCTCAAACAACTACAGATAGATCTTCCATACAATCCAGCAATCCCACTCATGGGTATATACCCAGAGCAATGGAAATCTTTATGTTGAAGGGATCCCTGTACTCCCATGTACATCACAGCTCTGTTCACAATAGCCTAGATATGGAACCAGCCTAAATGTCCACTGATGGATGAATGGATAAGAAAAATGTGGTATATATAAACCATGGAATACTATTCTGCCATAAAAAGGAATGAAATACTCCCATTTGCAGCAACATGAATTAGCCTGGAGAAACTAATGTTGAGTGAAATAAGCAAAGCCCAGAGGGATAAATACCACATGTACTTACTCATATGTGAAAGCTAAGAAAGAAGAAAGGAAATAAAGATCACAGTAGTGTTTTTGACCTGCAGAGGGAGAGAACATTCCTTGGGCTACAAAATGGAGTTGGGGGGAAAGGGGGATGAAGAAGGAGGTTGGGGATAATTGGGTGGGGGACACAGGGTACAAATGCAATTTTTGGTAATGGGTATACTGCCAGTATGAATATGTCCTCATATCATGGGCAGGAGGGCTGGCAATCAGCTTTGTATCTCATGAATATTCATAACCAATTAAAATATTCGCATAAATAAATACTAAGAAAAAAAGTTATGTACTTTCATGATACAATGGTGGTACAAACGTAGGGTACATATTCCCATTCCAAAAGGGATAAAAATGCCAAAGAGAGGTGTAATAGGTCCCAAGGAAGTTTGAAACCCAGCAGGACAGGCATTAAATCTCATAGCTGGTGAATCACTCTTTAACTCAATATTTGATGTCCTCTGTATGCTTGTGCAGGGGTTGGGTCCCCAAGTCCTCAGGCAGCTCCACTGCTATGGTTTTCCTGGTCTAAGGTGATGCTTTAGCTCTCACAGGATGATGTTGGATGCTGGATCTACCACCTGGTGGTCCCATGGCAGTCCTGCTCTCACAATTCTACTAGTTATGGCACTGATGGGGGTTTTCTGGTGCAGCTCCAACTCCACATTTCCTCTTGGCATTGTTCTAGTGAAGTCTGTATGCAGTGAATCTGCCTCTTGACAGATCTCATGCCAGGTCCCCAGGCTTCTCCATACATCCTTTGAAATTGGGATGGAGGCTCCCAATTCTTCACAGCTCTGGCATTCTGTGAACCTACAGACCTAGCACCATGTGGAAGCTGCTGAGGCTTCCAGGTTGCATTTTCCAAAGCTGCAGGTCCAGCCACACATGGGGCCAATTTAGCTATGGCTGCCATAGCCAAATCAGCTGGGGTACAGGTGCTGGAAGCAGCTTCCTGAGGTGGCCCTGGGTGGCAAGCCTGTGGAGGGCACCTCAGGCCTGTTCCCCAAACCATTTTGTCTCTCTAGGTCTCTGGGCCTCTAATAAAAGGTTTGGTCCCAGAGGCTTCAACAATGCCTTCAGGGCCTTTTCCCCCTTCTCTTGATTATCTTGTTCTTTTGCACTAATCTACTTAGCACCATTGGATTTTTCTCCTGAAAATACTTTCTGCTTCTCTATCACGTGGACAGGCCACAAATTTTCCAAATCTTTACACCCAGCTTCCCTTTTAAATTCTGGCTTTACGTCATGCCTTTGCTACCACAACTCAGCATAGGCTGTTACGAGTAGCCATGCAGGTTCCTGAATGTTTTGCTGCTTATAAATTTCTTCTGCCAATTACTCTGGTTCACAACTCTTAAGTTCCAACTTCCACAAAGTCCTAGGGCACGGACACAATGCAGCCAAGTTCCTTGCCAGTTCATAGCAGGGTTAATCTTTGCCCCAGTTTCCAATAAATTCCTTCTTATTTCTATCTAAAACTTCCTTAGGATGGTCTTTGTAGTCCATATTTCTATCAGTATTCTGGTCGCCACTTACGTAATCAGTCTCTAAGGCATTCCAAACTTCCCCTGGTTTTCTTGTCTTTTAAACTCCCACCAGCAGGTAGGCTTTATCTAGCCTGTTCCTTCAAATTCTTCCAGACTCTATGCAACACCCAGTTTTAAAGCTGCTTCCACATTTTCAAGCGTTTTTTATAAGCAATACCCCACTTCTCTGGTACAAATTTTCTGTATTAGTCCATTTCTGTTGCTTATAACAAAATACAGGGAACTGGGTTATTCATAAAGAAAATTAAATTTATTGCTTACAGTTTTGAAGGCTGGGGAAGTCCAAAGTTCAGGGAAAACATCTGGTGAAGGACTTGGTGGTGGCAACAGTGATGGCAGGGTATCAAATTGTGAAAACAGTGGAGCAGAGAGAGACTAACTTCCTTGTTCACTCTCCTTCTAAAGCCCTCCAAAACATGCCCCTGACCACCATTTTTAATCTATTCACTATGGCATGGTCCTATAATCTATTCACCTCTTCAAGGCCCCAACTTTCAATTACCATAATAGGATTTCCCACTCTCAGCAGTTACAGCGGAGATTTAAGTTTCGATGAGGTTGGCAGGGGCATGCAGTCTACAGAACCTGCCTTGGGTTGAATGTTCCCCCCAAACCTAATCTCCACTGTAACTGTCAAGGGTGAGAAATCCTGTTATGGTAGCTGAAAGATAGGGCCTTGAATAGGTGATTAGATTGGAGGACCATGCCATAGTCAAGGGTTTAAAAATGGGGGTCAGAGGTATGGTTCTGAGGGCTTTTAAAGGAGAGTGAATGAGGAGGTTAGTCTCTCTCTCTCTGCTCTTCCATTTCACAATGTGAAACCCTGCCTTTGCTGAAGATACCATCAAAGCCTTCACAAGCTGTGTTCCTTGGACTTTGGACCTCCCAGCCTCAGAAACTGTGAGTGATAAATTTTGTTTTCTTTATAAATTACCCAGTTCCATGTAGTTTGTTATAAGCAACAGAAATCGACTAATATAGTACTAGATGTATAGTGGTAGGGAAGGGAAGGGTGGAAGCCTACATGCTGTGCAGTCAAATATCAAACATGGAGTCAGACTCTTTATTACCATCAGGCATAACAGATGTTGAACAAATGTTAGTGCTGCCCTCATTCTCCTCATAAAAGTCTTCATTTTCTTAATAACTCTTCTTAGCTAAGAATTATTAGAGGAGAAAATATATGATCAGGATGAGGTCCTAACTCCTTAACACATGATACAAGATTTTAGTAATGTTAATCAAGTGTATCTTTCACCTTCATCTCGCTCTGCTGTCACTTACTGTTTACACTTTACATTCTAGTCACAATAAACTATTTGCATGGTCCTGAATGTGCCACATTTTCTTGAACCTCTGAATTTGCTTGTATCTAGTCTATGAACACTGGCCCACCTTCCTTTGCCTCATCAATTCTAATTATCCTTCAAAACTAATTTCAAGAGGCCTTCTCTAACTCCATTCTCACCTCTGATCTCCCCCATCTGACACACACACACACACACACACACACACACATGCACAATTTTGGGTAGAGGGCTGTCTTATGCATTACCATATTATTTGCATAATGCTGTATATATGATTTATTCATTTCATTCCTATTTCCCATACAAGATTGTAATGTCTTTAAGGGCAAAGAATGCATCTTAATTATCCTTATATCCCTGACACTTAGCATATTGTCAGGCATATAGTGGGTATTTAGTAAATGTTTCAATAGGTATAATTGGACAGATTAAACTATACTATGTGATTGCTTTAAAGACATAATTGTTGTGGAAATTATTTTTCTTAAGGGATAGAGTGAGTGTGGAGATAGCAATGTTTTGTGGCTACTGCTGCTGCTGCTGTTGTTGTTGATTTATGATATGCAGTATAGGAGACAACTTTTCAGAGCCTCTTAAATCAGGTTATATTTGTATACCAGGTCCTGCACTTATCTATTTATGGACATTTAAAAGATTTCATAATAGAACAAATTGTGACTATTATGAAGTGCATGTTAAAAACATTTGTGAGAACCTGGTCAGTTTTTCTATCTTATATCAAAATTTTTAAATGTGCAGACTACATAAGTAGATAAGAAATATCAATCTCTGGGCCGGCCCGGTGGTGCACTGGATAGTGCACCGCTTGGGAAGCGTGGCGGCGCTCCCGCCCGAGGGTTCGGATCCCACATACAGACTGGTTTCCGCTCACTGGCTGAGCGAGGCGCGGGAGCAACACCGAGGGTTGCGATCCCGATGCCGGTCCCGGTCCGGTACGGGGGAGACACTGAGGGTTGCGATCCGTTGCCGGACACGGAAAAAGCCAAAAAAAAAAAGAAATATCAATCTCTGGGCCGGCCCGGTGGTGCACTGGATAGTGCACCGCTTGGGAAGCGTGGCGGCGCTCCCGCCCGAGGGTTCGGATCCCACATACAGACTGGTTTCCGCTCACTGGCTGAGCGAGGCGCGGGAGCAACACCGAGGGTTGCGATCCCGATGCCGGTCCCGGTCCGGTACGGGGGAGACACTGAGGGTTGCGATCCGTTGCCGGACACGGAAAAAGCCAAAAAAAAAAAGAAATATCAATCTCTGTGCATCACTTTGGAGTGTATGAATTAACAAAAATGAGAAGGTGCTGCATGTAAAGAAAAGTAATCTGCTGTTTTACTTAAGACTATCTCTTGAATTTTTTTTCTGTCAAGCATCATTTTCAATTGGTGTATTTCATTGTATAAATTAATATAATCAAAATGTTTTAGCTAAATATTTGTATTTGTTTATGACTATTCAATTGTATTATGCAGAAGAATTAAAATTTGAATAACTTATAAGCATACAACTTATAATTCATTTTGGATAGTAGCTCGACAGCCATATTTTTCTCAGTACAGATTCCATGGAACAAAGCAGCAATGTCACCTTGAGTGTAAGCTTTCTTGAATTTTGTTTTCTGTTAAGAACAGAAACCATTACTGGATCCACTTTTTGTTACTATGTAGATGATTACTATGAACTATAAACTGGACAGATGAGTTGTCCCCCAAACCGCATTTCTTTATGTGAGCATAATATATGGCACACACTGTATTAGTCAGTTTCTGTTGCTTATAAAGAAATACTTGAAAACTGGGTGATTTAGAAAGAAAACAAAATTGATTGCTTACGGTTTCTTTTTTTTTGAAGTCCAAAGTCCAGGGAACACAGCTGGTGGCGGCAACAGTGACGGTAAGGTATCACATTGCAAAAATGGTGGAGCAGAGAGAGCAGAGAGAGACAGACTCTCCCTCTCTCTTCTTTTAAAGCCCTAAGAACCATCCTCTGGACCACCATTCTTAAACCATTGACTATGGCATGGTTCTGCATTCTAATCACCTCTTCAAGGCTCCACCTTCCAATTACTGTAATAGGACTTCCCACACTCTTGCCAGTCACAATGGAGATCAAGTTACTAATACATAAAACTTGAGGACACAGTTCAAGCTTCAGTGAGTTTTGTGGGGACATAATTCAATCCGCTACACACACTTAGACAAAAATTTACCTCATAAAAACATCCTGGTATTTCCTGCAATTTGTTAACTATAATATTAAAGAGTTAAGTAAGGGCTACTACACACACATTAGCATGCACACATAGAGATTTTTAAATTTAGAAAGACACCAAAAAGAGTTATTGACAGCAATTATTCAGGAATAAGAGCTACACATATTCTACAATGTATTTATTTATAAGCATAAGACATAAGTTAATAATATTACAAACTTAGAGGACTCTATTGTGGAGTTAGAATTTAAACTTCCAATGTCCAGCCTTCTGCACAGGTGGGGCAGGGGTCTGGCAGGTGGTGAGGTGAAGGAGCAGGAGACCTTCAACAGATGAAGCTGCTCAATATTTAACTTTCCAGCCACTGGAATTGTGAGCTAAATAAATCTCTTCTCTTTATTCACTACTCAGTATCAAGTATTCTATTACAGAAACATTAAAAAGACTAAGTCACTGTCCCAATTTTAGAGTGAGACTGTCAACCACCATATAAATACATTGGCATTTTAATTTGAATTGCATTAAGTGATCGTAAATTGTGGTAATGGGCATGCTGCCAGTATAGATCTGGCCATCACATCTTGGGCACGAGTGGTGACAATCAGCTTTGTATCTCATGAATATTCACAACCAATAAAGAAAATGTACCATGGAAAAAATAAAAATAAAAAATAAAAAGAGTTCGAAAATTTTAAAAATTAAAAAAAAGTAAATCTATAGATTATTTTTGGAGAATTGACATCATTGTGATATTGAAATTTTTAATACATGAGCATGGTACCTCCTATTTATTTAAGCCTTCCTTAATGTCTTCAAATAATTTTTCATAATTTTCTGAGTCTTAAAAATATTTACACATCTGGGTATCTCTTTTGTTTTCCTATTGCAATATGTAGAGATACGAATTGCATTGTGTCCCCCAAGTTTTATGTATTAAAAGCTTGATCCCCACTGTTAGTGTTAAGAGGGTGGGAAAATCTATTATGGTAATTTATGAAAAGGTGACTACATTCTGAGGACCAGGCCTTAATGAATGGATTAATAATGCTTATCATGGGCGTAGTTTTGGGGGCTTTAAAAGGAAAGCACGTGAGAGCCTCTCTCTCTGTTCTCTGCCATTCTCATCATATGGCACCCTGCATTGCTGTAGAGTTGCCTCACCAGATGTGTTCCCTGGACTTTGGACTTTCTAGCCTCCAAAACTCTAAGCAATAAATTTCATTTTCTTACAAATTACTCAGTTCTAGGTATTTTTGTTATAAGCAACAGAAACGGACTAATACGTGTAGGTTTTAAAAAATTATATACTCTCTGTCAATAAATTTGGATATTGATTTGTATCCAATTACTAAATCTTCTCACTAAATGTAATAATTAATTTGCGACTTTTCTTATATATTTATAAACTTTTCATATTTTTCTATGTAGATGATAATATCATCACAAATAATGAAGCATTTTTTTTCTTTCTTTCCAATCCTAATAATTTTATTTCTTTGATTAATTACTTACTTGGGTTTTAGATTTACTATTTAGGCAAAGAGCCCCCAAAATGATGTTGAATATAAAAGTCGTCCTTTGCTTGTAGTTAATGTTAAGAAGAATGCTTTAAAATGTTTAGCTTTTATGTGTATTTTTTACTGTAGCTTATTATATATATATATATGTTTTCTATATAATATGTGTGTATATCTGTATCTATATACCTGTGTTTATGAATAGATATATAGATAGATTTTTGTCACATTAAGGCAATTCCCTTAAATTACTAGTTTTTTAGGAGATGTAATAGCGAACTTTAAAAAATGCCTTGTTTACAACAAATTATCATAATTTATGCTTTATTTTTATTTAATCAGTTGACATTGTGAATCAAGCTAATTAATTTATATTGTTAAGCTAATAGCGCCATCCTGAATAC
Source organism: Galeopterus variegatus (assembly GCF_000696425.1). Lineage (NCBI taxonomy): Eukaryota > Metazoa > Chordata > Mammalia > Dermoptera > Cynocephalidae > Galeopterus > Galeopterus variegatus. The sequence goes on along the minus strand of NW_007726692.1, from coordinate 453,287 downwards.
CCTAAATTGTGAGTGATGACAAATTATTCTTTAATATATTGTGGAATCAGACTGTTGGTATTTCATTTGGGATTTTTTGCATCTATTTCCATGAGTGAGATCGGTCCGTAATTTTCCTTTCTCATTTTAACCTTGTCTCATTTTGCTATCAAGGCTACACTAGCTTCATAATTTGAATTGAAAAATCTTTCTTCTTTCTCTGTTACCTAAAAAAAAAAAAAATGTGAAATTTGAAAAAAAAATAATTTAAATTTCCAGTTTCTTATCTCTAAACAATGGGTGATAACTCTTAAGCAGTATGGCCAAGAGAGAAGGCTCCTTTCTGATTCAGTCTGGATTTCTTTTCCTCCATATGGTGGTAGTTCTTTAAGTGTTCTTCATTCTTCTTGCCTCATTCCACTCCATTCTGGGATGATCATGTCCTTATAGAACAGCTTTTTTTTTAAAAAAATAGCTTTATCGAGATGAAATTTATCTACATAAACTGTACATATTTAAAGTGTACAATCTGATAAGTTTTGACATATACATTCACTCATAAAACCATCACCACAATCAGGGGAATGAACATCCCATCACCTTCAAAAGGCCTCCAGTGTTCCTTTGCAAGCCCCCACTCATGCTCCTCTTTACATCAACCTCCCCAGGGAAGCACTGAATTGCTTTCTGTCAACTAGAGTTAGATTGCATTTTGTAGAGTTTTATGTAAATGGAATCATACAATATGTACTCCATTTTGTCTGACTTCTTTCATTTAGCATAATTATTTTCAGATTCATCTATGGTGTTGGCCATATTTATTTAATTTATTTTTATTGTTGAAGGGTTTTCCATTGTGTGGATATACCACAATACGGTTACACATTTTCCCATTGATGAATATGTGGGTTAGTTCTAGTTTTTGAGTATTATAAATGAAGTTGTCATGAATATTCCTGAACAAGTCTTTATATGGTCATATACTTTCATTTCTCTTGGGTAAATGCCTAGGAGTAGAATGGCTGGGCCATAGGGTAGATGAGTGCTTAAATTTGGAAAAACAACAACAACAACAACAACAAAAAAAAACTGCCAAACTGCTTTCCTAAGCGATTGCATCATTTTATATTCCCACCGACCATATATGAAGGTTCAAGTTGCTCCACAAAAGGATCCCTTTTAAACTCAGGCCTCTAGTGGAAATGACTTTTGCAACCAAAGGGAGCAGCATAAAACTATCACTTATTTAGAATGTGAATTCTGCTATTCATTGGTGGAGAATTCTATAAATGTTAATAAGATTTTGTTGATTGTTGTTCTTGTTCAACTCTACCCTTACTGATTTTGTATTTTCATTCTATCAATTACTGAAAAAGGAGTATTAATATCTTTAACTATTGCTAGGATATACACCAAAATACTGACAAAATGGACTTTCAGTGGCTAAAGGAAACATTCAGATTATTAAACAGAACCAAAGGACTGCCGCAGGATGGAGGAGGCAGACATGTATTTCTCAGTTTGCAAATATATTTGCTATACTATTGACTGGTATGAAGTTTTTCTTTCCTGTAACTGAATAAAAGGCAGCTCTCAGAAAATAAAGCCAAATCAGGTACAGCTTGGAATTTTACATTGACCTTCAGCAAGTCCACCTGGCGCCAGTCATTGACCTCCCTCCTTCTAATTTTTTAGGGGCCCGTTATGGCTTCAATTAAACAAAAAATAGACTCTGTGGACACTCTTCTCCTCCTGATCAGAAGGGACATATAAAACCCAGTCTATGGAGTTTGCATAGAAGAAAACATTGGTGCCTTATAATTACATATATGTTCACTCACTGCACAAACATGTAGCCTTCTCCATAAATATTCATATCATTTATCTAAGCTTGCTGAATATGCATGTAGACCTGATTCTAGGATCATAAATATCAACCTCCTCCCCTTCCTCAGCAGAGCACATATCTTCAGTTCTGCCAGAGGCTGCCTTTCCCCAGTCTGCAGGTTTTTTTTTTTTTTTTTTTTTTTTCTGGAAAACAAAGTCTCACTTTTTCTCTTTAGCAGGTCCTGTGGTCCTTTTTGCTAACACTATAAATGGGGAATTTTCTTTCTTTTTCTTTTTCTTTTTTTTTTTTTTTTTTTTTTTGGCAGTTTGTATTAGTTTTCTTTTGCTGTTGTAACACATTACCACTAACTAGGAAGCCTTCAAAAAAAAAAAAACACATAAATTTGTTATCTCATTGTTCTGCACATCAGTAGTCCAGTTTGGTGTGGCTGGTTTTTCTGTTCCAAGTTTCACAATGTGGAAATGAGGGTGTCAGCCAGGCAAGACCCTTATTGGGAGGTTATGGGGAAAATCCACCTCAAATTCATTCAGATTGTTGGCCAAATTCAATTCCTTGTGTCTGTAGGACTAGGGTCTCATTTTCTTGCTGGTTGTTGGCCAGAAACTGGATTTTGCACTTAGAGGCTGCCCACATTTCTTCTCATGCTTTCCATGCAACCCCCTCCAGCAGTCATGGGTCAAGTCTCTCTCATGCTTTGAACATCTCCAACTTTCCTTTCTGTCCCATATCTCTTCTGTTTTCTATCCTGCGTTTAAGAGCTCACAAGATTACATTCAACCCACCTGGACAATCCAATGATCTCTCTGTTTTGTTGTCAGCAGATTAGTAACCTTTGTTCCATCTATAAAGCCTCTTTACAATGTTACCTAGATTAGTGTTCGATTAACTCAATGCTTGGAGTTTTTTCACAGCTCACTATGCTCTCTTAATTTACAGTAGTTTTCCCCTTATCCATGGGGGAAAAGACCCCTAGTGGATGTCTATAACTGCAGCTAGTACTGAACTCTGCACAGTTGACCCTCTGAATCTGCGGGTTCCCTGGGTTCTGCATCCATGATTCAAAGAACTGCAGATTGAAAATATTTTTTAAAAATAAATAAATAATACAATGATAAAAAATAATGCAAATAAAAATACAATATAACAACTATTTAAATATTATAAGTAATCTAGAGATGAATAAAAGAGGATGCATACAGGAGGATGTATGTAGGTTACATGCAAATACTATGTCTGCAGATCCTGGTATCCTTGGGGTGAGAGTATGCTGGAACCAATTCCCTATGGATACTGAGGGGCAACCCTATTAGTATACACTATTTATTTTCCTATACATGCACATCTATGATAAAGTTTAAATTATAAATTATGCACAGTAAGAGATTAACAATAATAGCTAATAATAAAATAGAACAATTATAACAATATGCTGTAATATAAGTTATGTGAATGTGCTTGCTCTTTCTCTCTCTCTCCAAATATCTTAATATTTTCAGACATCAGTTGACTGTAGGTAACTGAAACCACATAAAGTAAAACTTTGGATAAGAGAGGACTGGACTGCTGTATTTATTTATTTTTTGGTCTGAGTTTCATTTTGAATAGTTTCTATTGCTATGTCTTCAAGTTCATGAATCTTTCTTCAGCAATGTTTCATTTAATGCAATTTACATCTTAAATGTTCCAATTTTTATGTCTAAAAGTTAGATTTCAGTCTTTGCTATTTTCCGGGTGCCAACTTAATGTTCAATATTTCCTGTACCTTATTGGGTTCTAATTATTTTTATATTTCTATAGGTATTCTTGAGGTTTGTTCTGTGGTGCAGTAACATTACTTGGAAAAGTTTGATAATTTGGGTCTTGCTTTGGAGACATTAGTTCTAAAACAAAGCCAATCTAGGGCTAATTATTCCTTACTACTAATGCAAGGCCTTCCTCAATACTCTACTCCACGCTTTGTGAATCATGTAGATTTCCTGTCTAACTGATGGGAACAGACACTGTTCCTAGCCTTCTGTTAATGCTGGGCATTACTTTCTTTAATTCTTTAAAAAGTCTTTTTCTTTGGCCTCAGGTAGTTTCCTCACATACACACACACTAGACAATCCTTTGCTAATATCTGAGAGGGACTCATTGCAGATTACTGGTGTTTTCTCTCTGTGTAGCTCTCTTCTCTTTGTTACTCTGCTATGCACACACTAAACACTAGGTCTCCACAGACTGTTAGCCACATGTCCTCATTCAGGAAGTTTGCTGGGCTCCATCTAGATTCACCTCTCTGTGCTGTGGCTGGGATCCTCTCTCTAAGCAGGAGCAATCACAGGGCTGTCCTCATCTGTTTCCCATCTCTCAGGGATCATTGGCCTTTGTCATCTGATTCCTATGTCTTGAAAAGCATTGCTTGTTATATTTTGTCTGGTTATGTTGGTTAATGCAAGTGGAAGGATAAGTCAGGTTCCTGTTACTTTATATGGGGTGAAAGAGAAAGTCTTCTATCTGGGCTTTTAATACTATTTGTAAAAATTCCTAAGGTTTTGCATTTGTGCATGCTCAAATTTTACAATAAATTATCTTTTAACCAATAATTTCTAAAGACATTTTGTTCATTATAATATGTTCAGTAATACACTATATAACAAGGTCACAAGGGTACTCATACTACGCTCAGGTGTGCAGAGACAATGTAGTTTTTTATTTACAAGCCCTACTTTTCTGGGTATAAGGGATCACATAGATTTACCAATCAACAATATTTTAGTCTCTTCTGATTTATAAATTCTCTTTCAGCTTAAACAATCAGTCTATTCAAAGTTCAACTTCTTATTTTAGCTAGCTTTAAAAGCAACCAGACAGAGCTCCATTTCTCAGCAGAGGCCTTAGTTTAAAAGGGATCTTTTTGTGGAGCAAATAGAACCTTCATACACTGATGATGGAAATAGAAAAAGGTACAATCACTTAGAAAAGCAGTTTGGCAGTTCTTTACAAATTTAAGCATCCATCTACCCTATAGCACAGCCATTCTATTCCTAGACATTTACCCAAGAGAAATAACAGTGTATGTCCCCACATATGTCAAATATATTTATGTCAATTACATCTCAAAAAAGTTTTATTAAAAAATGAACACAGACAAAATAGATTCTTCATTGAGCAGAAACATAAATAAAAAGTCACTCTCGGTGCAACACTGTGAGCAACATCATATGTCCCACACATATATCCTACAGCTACTAAAGACAAAGGCCCATGTGTATAACAGCTATAACTGAATCCCTGTGGATGGGGCTTCTGCTCTCACTCCGTTCTCATCCTCAAACTATATTCAATATTTTCCTGTTTCTCAACATAAAATAATTCAAGTTTATAACTTATAAGAAAGTGTTTTTTTACTAAAGATACTATATGAGGGTACTTGGAAAAAATAGGATTAAAGGGCCAGCCGGGTGGCGCACTGGATAGTGCGCCGCTTGGGAAGCGCAGCGGCGCTCCCGCCCGAGGGTTCCCAAACTTTATGAAGAACCCTCAACCCCCACCCCACCGTATTAAACAGAAGCAAAGGTTACCATGCAACATAACTACATTAAAATTCTCACTAGATGCCATTTTTTTCTCCTAAAGTGTCTTACAAATATGTGAGCTGGCTCATTTAACTTTTTATTTCTCCTCATGAATCCACTCTGCTTTTTGAACAATTCAGCAATGGCCCTTAAATTGCATAAATTTCTCAAAAAATAAAAGTTACTAATTAGCTGATTTCACCTCCACTTAGAAAAAAGTTTATTCACACCATTCACTGTTCCTTCAAAATACTCATTGAGTATCTAATTCACTTTACCACATATTCACTCTTCCATCCCCAAAATAGGTCTTCATAGGGAGTTATGATTCCAATGCTAGGAAATGAGATTTTCATTACATGCCATTATTTTTGCCAACTATCTCTTTATAACTATTGTCAAGTGGCAATTTATGTTAATTGTAAGTTTTTATATGTATGCAAAAAGTTTTTCTCTTTGATTTCCTGAAATAGTCAACTTTCTAGCAAGATTTAATCATTCATTGAACCAGTTACAAGAAGTACAATGTACTTATTTGAGGAGAATGGCACCACATAGATGTTTCTTCTCATGTAGTATTAGTATTATCCCGTATAATAACCGTAATTTAAAGAAGGTATTTTTAATGTTTCTTTATTTTCTTCAGAAAAAAATGATTACATTGTGCAATGCTGACTATACTAATCATCCTGATTTGAGCATCACATATTGCACACAGGTATTGATATTCAACATGGTACCCCACAGATATGTATAATCAGTTATGTTTAAGTAAAAAAAAAAAAACAGTGTTTTTCTGAATTTTCTTTTTAAAAAAATTCTTTAAGTTATTTACTTATTTATTTATTTTTAATTTTTATTGAATCAAAATTGATTATACATATTTTGGGGGTTCAACGTTAAGATATGTTGATCAAATCAATATTTCTAGCATATATCTTGTTAAAAATCATAATTATTTTTATGCCCCTTGTCCAATCTCTCCCCATCCACCTATCCCTTCCCCATTCCCCCCTCTAATTACCCTAGATTTCTTCTCTCCTTCAGAAAGAATAATGGTTACTCTGTTGATTTGCTGTCTAGATGATCTGGCCAATGCTGAGAGGTGTGATCAGGTCCCCCAATATTATCATAGAGTAGATGCTTCTTCTGTCACTCTGAAATGGGCTTTGTGGAGAGAGATGTCCTCTTCCTTTCTTTATCTCTGCTGATGACTCTCCTTATGTCAGTGCACTCCAGTGGCTGGCAAACCATCTGCATGGTGGTTGGGGCATCTAGCTGCTTTTGTAGCAGCCATGGTTATTGTGGTGGCTGTGGTGGGCCACCCACATGGAGGTGATGTTTTTGGCATGCTCCTTTGTGCTGGCAGTGTGCCTGGTTGTCCAGTCCTTGGCTCCATACCTTGGGTCACCAGGTGGGCCCCAAGGCGCTGGTGAGGCATGCCTGGTTGTGGGAGTGGGGTACAGCTCCCTTCTCCATGCCTCGGGTTCCTGGGTGAGCCTCAAGGTGCTGGTGAGGCAAGCCTGGTTGTGGAAGGGGAGTTTGGTCCCCAGATCCATGCTCCAGGTCCCCAGGCAGGGCATCGAGGTACTGGTGGTGTTAGTGGTTGTGGGTGAGGGTCCGGACCCTGGCTCCATGCCTCATGTCCTGTGGTGGGCACCAAGGCTCCAGTGGTGTGCCTGGGCCAGAAATAATTTTCTGTCCTTTGCTTACTTCTAAAACAGGGGAACTTCCTATGGGAACCCGTACTTGAGCTGTGTGTTTGAGCTAAATTGCTGCTTTGCTGCTGTTTCCCTAGGGAAGGCTTTTTGTGCAGCTCAGGGTTTAATGGTTGACCTTATAGGTACTTCTGGCTCTCCAGTGACTTGGTGCACCTGGGTTGTGTAGAAACTCTAATCTGGGCCTGAATTTTTTCATCAAACTGCACTCCATGCAATTCTGCATCCCTGACCAGTCTCCTCTGAATGGTCCTGCACTGATTGTGGGGAGGATCTTCTCCTTGCTGTGTCCCAGTGTTCTCCGGGTGGGCCTGTCTCCCCCACCACCTGTACTACAAACAGTTCCCACAGGATGGGCCCTGCACTAGTCCCTTGCGATGACTCACTGGCCTCTGAATGGCCCCCCTTTTTTAGCTGTTCTGTCTCCTCACTCCTGCATGGGCCCACGGGAGCCCTATTAGTGGTCTTGCTGTCCCGGGGGACACCAAGGCACTCTTCTCCCCTGATGCCTCCAAGTAATTCCATCTGAAGGGCACAGCTGCAGCTTCTGCTGGCTCCTGCTCCATGTGCTCAGCAGCTTGAGCCTTAAAGCAACGGTGGCCCGAAATGCTCAGAGCAGTTTTTTTCTTTCTCTCATCGTGGTTTCTCCCACCTTCCTGAACTCCATAGGTCTCTCCTCCTCTTACCCTGAGCTCCAGTGGCCCTAGCTTGGCTGATGTTACATTTTTAAAGTTGAAAATTGGTTGATTTGTGAGAGAGAGTGATGCTGGGGACCGTCTATTCCACCATCTTGACCGGAACTCCTGATTTTTCATATCTGTTAACTGCCTACCAGAATCAGGGCCTTAGCTGTCTCGCAGATCTCTTTTCACAAGTTATTTTTTCCAATATCATGTAACTTCACAGTGGAAAACTATGTAATCTATAAAAAGATATATGATTTTAATCTTGGCAGAATTTAAGATACCTAGGGTCTGTGTTTTTGTTTATTTCTTTGTTTCTTTGTTTGTTTCTGGCAATGATCTTTCCACTATGGTTTCTCTACTTAATCCTTTTGGCCTAGTGAAAATGATAGCTACTTTTCTGTTCCCTTTGGCAAAGACAAAAATGCTTTCTGAAGCTTAAAATGCTTATCTTCTTCTCAAGATAAACTTTTCACTTATATTATCTCAAGCACAGATCTTTGTTTATAATAAATTACTTGCTAAATCTAAATGTCATTATTGAACTACTGTGATTTAGAGCTATAATCTCATTAATTTATTTTCTGAAGTAGTGTTCATAGGTCCTTTGAAAGGAGAGCAAGATAATCATCTATAGTGATTAGGGGGTAGCCTTTGAACACAGGAAAACCTAACAGGATTATATAATAGAAAACTGAATATAAATTAGAAAACTTCTTAGACAGTCTTAGATCTTAACATTACACTGAAAGGTGAAAGAGAAAGAAAAACTTCATTGTACATGATCTTATATGCTTAGCATGCTTCAGGAATTAAATGTTGCACCAAATAAACCTTTAGTCTGTTGGGTTTCCTGCCGATTTTAGTGGCTATGTAAGGTTAGCAAAGCTGAAATGAATGTTGATTCAGTAACATTTGAAAGTTTCCAGCAAACCATGATGACGGATTCAAAAAGTCTCTTTATTAATCTGCCTTTCTTATACTAGTCAGTGTCAAAGATGAGCTATTCAATTTGAGTTCTCATTAGTAAAATACAGTAAGGTAATATTAAATAAGTAGTCCTATTTTAAATTTTGAATCATTGATCTACTTTATTTTCTTCTATTTTGGCTTTCCAAAAATGTGATGCAAAACTGAATTAGAAAAATATAAAAACAATCCACCACATTATATATTCCTCAACCACTGTCATGGCATGGCAAGTAGAAGGCCATTGGTGGTATTTAAATGCATGCATGCAGTACTTCAAACCATCATGTTGTACATGATGAAAACATGCAATTTTATCTGCCAATTAAAAAAATACAATAAAACAAAAGAAAAGTAAGATCATTAATGAAGTTAAAGGGGGTCATTTTTCATTTTCTTTGATTCATCTTCTTTACTTATCAAAATTGGAAAATGTATCTATTCCTGTGGTTTCAATTCTCACCTTTTACATACATGACTACTAACCCTCTCAAAAATCTCCAGTTAAATAATCCCACTTATCTAGAAGACATCTCCACTTAGAAGTTTTGTTACTTCCACTCAACATATCTAAAAATTGAACTGAATTTGTCTTGCTCTTTTCTCCCTAATCAGCTCAGCTTCCTATTGCTCTCAGTGTTATCACTGTCCTTGTTTAGCCTAAAAAAGTAGTTATCAGAGAATCCTTCCTCCCCTACAATTCTCATATATACCTGGTCTCAAAGTGCAGTTAATGATTCCATCAAAAAAACTTAGTTATCCATAGTTGCCTTGACATCCTGCCCATTCCTTAAGACCAAGATACATTCTCATATTTTCCATTGAGGTACTGAACTCTAGCAGTATCAGGATAGCTGATGAACTTCAAATAACCACACTAGAATTTGTGCTTAAAAAGGGATGTGATATAAAATCTTTTGAATAATGGCACAGGAATGTATTTGAAGGGAAAGAAGTAGAGAAATCATATTCATCAAGGATTGAGCTCAACTTTTTATTTTTCTCTTTGGTACCTAAAATTTAAATAGTTCATTTCTCAGCTGCTGCTGAGAAATTTTTTTTAACTTCTTTAGGTGCCCTTTACACACTTGAGTGATTTTACCACATCTGTACATCTGTTCTCTTTTCAGTACAAAACACCCTTGTGCACCTATTACTTATTAAGAATTTAAAGCTGAAAAACTTTGTACTTTCTTGCCTGCTTATAGAGTTACCTGTGTTATACTTCCATCTTATGTGAAAGGAAGCTTTGAAGACCTTCAACTGAACCTTAAATGCTGGCACTTCCCAAAAATATCATAATTGCAATTCAGAATCACAGTTGTGATTTGATATATGTCCCACAGGAGTTTTAGTGATGTAGTGCTTTTACCTTTGCTATGAAATTAATTCATATCCTCTCCCAATCCAATCCAGTGTTTTTGGCAAATTCAGCTGCTATACCCATTTGACGAGACCATTTTATCACACACACTCAGACTCCAGACACCTGGCCACCAATGCTTGGAGGAGAAAATTAACAAAGAAACATAAGCACTTTTCTAGTGGACTAGCCAAGGCAAAATGTTGAGCATGTCAAAATGAAGTGTCTATTTAAGGCAATTATCACTGGGTTCATTTACAACAAAATTTTTTTCTGATTAATTGATATTTTTTTTGGAAGAAATTATAAGGGACCTCAGAATTTGTCCCATGAAAATAGATTACCTTTGAAATATTCAAAATACAAAAAAGTGTAGGTGAATATTTTATTTATTGTTTGATGGCAATGTTGTTTAATGCAGGATACCATTAGAGATATCACAATAGATTGGTAGATGTGATGACACAAATTTTCAGAATATGTATAAACAACAACAAAAAACCCCACCATAATGTTAAAAGTCAATCAGCAAAATTAAAAACAGAAAAGCTATAGAGGATGTTAATATTCTTGCTACAAAATAACTTATAAATCAATAGAAAGAGGGAAATGCCAATATTAAAATGAGCAGAGCAATTAACAGAAGAAAACCTGTAAATTCATTAATTCCATGAATATTTATTACCCATTTATTGCATGCTAGGCACAAATGGTCATTATATATGAGAAAAGATATCCAACTTCACCAGTAACCAAAGATAAGCAAATAAATATCAGTTATTTGGAGGGATGCAAATTGTTGCACCCTTTCTAGAGCACAATTGGTAAATCACATCAAAATCAAAACTGTGCATATTCATTGATTGAGCAGTTCTACTTCTTATAATTTTATTTTATGAAAATAATGAAACAAGTGCATACAGATGTATGTACAAAGATGTTGAGTGCAGCTTGGTTTATAACAGTGGTATTCAAGACTCTGTGTGCCTCAGAGTGGCACCACCGACATTGAGTAGTTTCATGGAGCCCCTTCGAAGAGATATTTGCAGTGGAGGGGAATAGAGGAATATGTTCAAGAAATGGAGCTCAGGATCCCAGTTCCTACTACAACAAGAGCATCTTAACGACTATGTGTTTTGAATATGAAGATTCTGTGCAAGTTTTTTTTTTTTTTTGTCCTTTAATTTTTGAGACCGGCCGCACCGCGCTCAGCCAGTGAGCACTGTGAGCGTACTGGTCATCCCTATATAGGATCTGAACCCGCGGCGGGAGCGCTGCTGCTCTCCCAGCGCCGCACTCTCCCGAGTGCACCACGGTCTCGGCCCACAAGTTTTTATTTTAAGAAAGGTTTGTATATAAAAAAGGTTTGTAAAAACTATAACTTGTTTTGAAAATTTGAAACAGCCAAAATGATCATGAAAAAAAGATTGTTTAAATAGATGATCAAACAATCATCTAGTGGAATTATCTGTACTCATTAAAATAGTATCATCAAAACTGATGAAAAACAATATTTCTACATCAATAGATTCTCACAATATATTGTCAAGTGCTACAAACAGGATAAAACATAGTATACATAATGTGGTCCATCTGACGATGAAGTTATTGTGCATATGTGAAAGTCCAGAAATACATACAACAGAATTGTAATGGTGGTTATCTCTGCATGTTGTCATTGTCGGTTTGAATTTTGTTACTCATATTTTCTATATTGTTTGGTATTTACATTACTCTCATTCAAGGAAAATATGTTCATTTGGAAAAAATCATAGATACAACTTCTGATACATTTTTCTAATTGCTTATCTTAGTTGACTGGAACTAACATAACATCAGATGGTATTCAGACTGCCATTCTAGGCTTGCTATTAAAGGCAGAGAGGAGAGAGAAAGAGGGAAAGATTTTTCATTGTTTTGACAATCATCTGTCATTTTACACCCACCCTGTCTCTCCATTATTCTTCTATTAAGGTATTTTTAAATAATGTCCTGAGAACATGTGAATGGTTCATTGTCATTTATCCCAATACCAGCTTGCAAACAGCAGATCATGGAACATCATGGCCTCCAAAATTGTGTGAATGAATTACTAAAATAAATATTCTCTTCTACACACACACACAAGCACACTAGAAGATAGTTAGGTAGGTTCATAGATAGATAGATAATTTTTGCCTTCACATTTGAGGTTCTTAGTCCATCTGGAATTTATTTCTACCACAGTGTGCAATGAAATTTTGGTGTTTAAAATTCCTTGTTTACTAAGTTACCTTATGTCTCAGCTTTATCATTTCTTCTTAGGCCGTTTATTTTGCTTTCACATTATATATATATATATAATCCAGAAGTAAAGACTATCATGCCCTCCAACATCTGGCAGAATAATGTTTTTAAAATTTATCATAATTTTCATTTAATGACAGTGAGTGTTTCATTTTTGCTAATTATTCATTTTCACATTTTTAATGTATGTTATTTATTTCTCTTTAGAAATACTCTTTATGAGCATTATTAAGCAAGGATCCTCCAAAGTGTCCTTACATTATAAACTCCAACACCTGAGACTAAAATTAAAATAAAAGCAGCCATTTTTGGTTTTTCTAAAAAAAAATCAACAAAACATCACTGATGCCTCTGGCTGAATCTAAATGAATAAATGCAAATTGTATTTTATTCTCATGTTGATATAAAACATATTCAAATTTGGAATATTAAACAGAAAGTGGATTGCCTTTTTCAGGCTTATGACAGGTCTTCGAAACCTCATGAAAAATGTCTATTATGAAAAAAAAACTATGCATAAATTGCAAAATTTTTTTGCACCAAAATAAACTTGTACTAACTTGTTATGTCTGAACAGGATCTAGTTTAAGACACTAAGAAGAGTAAGACATAAGTTTGAAAACAGCCCTAATCAGAGCAATATAAATTCTGATAAAATTGAAGAATGGTGGAAGAATGATGGAATGATTGATGCTTTACAAAATGTTTATGGGGACAATGTCCCAAAGAAATCAGCAGTTTACAAATGGATAACTCATTTTAAGAAGTGATGAGATGATGTTGAAGATGAAACCAACAGCAGCAGACCATCCACATCAATTTGTGAGGAAAAAAATTAATTTTGTTTGCATTCTAATTGAAGAGGATCGCTGAATAACAGTGGAAACAATAACCAACACCATAGACATCTCAATTAGTTCAGCTTACACAATTCTGACTGAAAAATTAAAGTTGAGTAAACTTTCAACTCAATGGATGCCAAAACTATTGCACCCAGATCACGTGCAGACAAGAGTAGAACTTTCAATGAAAATTTTAAACAAGTGGGATCAAGGTCCTGAAGCACTTTTTCTTCAAAGAATTGTAACAAAAGAAGAAATATGGCTTTACCAGTATGATCCTGAAGAGAAAGCAAAATCAAATCCATGGCTACCAAGAGGTGGAAGTGGTCCAGTCAAAGCAAAAACAGACCAGTCAAGAGCACAGGTCATGGCAACAGTTTTTTTTGATACTCAAAGCATTTTGTTTGTTGACTTTCTGGAGGGCCAAAGAATGATAATATCTGCTTATTAGGAGAGTGTTTTGAGAAAGTCAACCAAAGCTGTAGCAGAAAAACACCCGGGAAACCTTTGCCGGAGTCCTTCTCCACCATGACCTGCTCATTCCTCTCATCAAACAAGGGCAACTTTGCAGGAGTTTCGATGGGAAATCATGAGGCATTACATAACAGTCCTGATTTAACTCCTTCTGCCTTCTTTTTGATTCCTAATCTTAAAAAATCTTTAAAGGGCACCCATTTTTCTTCAATTAATAGTGTTAAAAAGACTATATTGACCTTGTTAAATTTTTAAGACCTTTAGTTTTTTGAGGATGGACTGAATGGCTGGTATCATCACTTACAGTAGGATCTTAAACTTGATGGAGCTTAAAGTTTATATTTTTAATTTTATCTTTTAATTACATTTTCCATGAACTTTTTGAAGTTCCGTCACATTTTACTGAAAATTCCTGCATAAAGAATGTGTAATGAGCATGCAATCTGAACTACAATAAGTACTAAGGAACGTAAAGTAAACATAACTATTAATGGTCTAGTCTAAGTCTAAGAAATGTTTTAATTTTTATCCTGACCACATGGTTCTCAGTGGTTTCCTAGTTCCAGGGACGTAAAAACTTCATTTCCTTACTCTCACTTTTTATTACTATCATTAATCTATGCGTTTCATTTTCATTACTGTTGTTATTTATTTACATATACTAGTGTTTCTTTGCAGGAAGTTTTTTGATAATGGATTAAGATTTTCTATTTCTTCTTATTCCATCTTTGTTGATTTTTCATGAAATCTGTGTATGTAATTTAAATTTTTGATCTTATTGGCATAAAGATTTTTATCACATTTTCTTATTTTTCTTTATTTTTAGAATCTGAAATTATATCTTCTCTTTCAATTCTAATAAGAGTAATTTGCATTTTCTCTTGTTTGTCTTATTCATTTTTCTAAGGGTGTATCAATTTTGTCCATTTTTCCAAGGAGCAAACTTTTGGTCTTATTAATTTGTCTCTATTATTTGTGCATTTACTACTTCATTGATTTCTATTCTTTTGCTTATTCTTTTTCTTTATATTTAATTCTGGTTTAATTTGTTCTATTTCCATTTTCTTTGGGTGTAAATTTAGATGTTGATTTTAAATCTTCTTTTCTTATATAACCAGTTTTCTGCTATCCATGCTTTTAGCTGCATTTCATACTTGTTGATATGTCATTTTTGGTGAAATGTCGTTTTGTTATTCTGCAGATCAAAATATTTTCTAATTTTTCTTGTGATTTTTTACTTTAACCCATGGCTTATTTGAAGTGTGTTGTTTAAATTCCAAATATTTGGAGTATAGTTTAGATAGTTTATTGTTAACAAATGATAATTCATTTCTCTTATGGTCGGAGAACATGATCTCTAAGATTTAATATTTTAAAATGTATTGATATTCATGTTTTGGTCTAGCATTTGGTTTATCTTGAATATTCCATGTGTACTTGAAAAAACGTGCATTCTGCTACTTTAAGATGTATTTTGAAAATGCCATTTAGGTCAAGTTGGTTTACAGTGTTGTTTACATATTCTATGTCATTAGTGATATTTTATCTATTCATTCCTCCACATGAGAGACATCAAAATCCTCAAATATAATTATTGATTTGCTTATTCTCATCGTAAAGATCTGGTTATGCTTACACATTAAATCTCTTCCATCCCTGTTACTATGGCTTTCAAGTGCTTGGTGATATTTTCAGAATCTTGTATTTTATGTCCACAGTGGTACTGAGTTTGCATCTGCACAGTCAGCAGAGAAAAAAAGTGTTGAACTCACCTTGCCATATGCATAGAGGGTGATTTGTAATTAATTTCATAGACTAAGGAAAAATACTGAGCTATTTAGAACCACTAGCAGATCAAGGGCTGTATTTGAAAAAGAGAATATAGATGATTGTGCTTTACACGAGTGCATTGTCCACCCTTACCCCCTTACCTCCAACCCCACACCCCCTGTCAAAAGATCTTAGCATTCAGGAGAGCACCATGGCCAGGCTTTTTCATTGCACAATTTTTTGTCCCAGCTGGTGTGGATTTAAGACCTTCGCTCCCCCCCGCCCCACACCATCCACAGTGCTACAGATTGCCTAGTTGTCTTGAAGTCCAGACCACCCAAATTTGGGTGCATCCTTATTTTCTCCTGCCCACCTTTGATGCCACTAGGCCCTCCCCTGGCTGGTCCACAGATTCAAGATGCTCACTGCTGAGACTTCAGAGGTTGCAGCTACTGTGTGAGTATGGTGAATACACTATGTTTTTGAAAATGTCGCCATACACTTTTTTCTGCTTTATTTCTTTTCAAACCCAACATGAACTGATGGTGTCTGAAGTGGTGAGTATCCTTGAATCAGGGCTGGATTCACTTCCTGAGGCTTATGAGGGGCACTGGCTTCTGGCCCAAGATTGCAGGGCTGTAAGCTGGACTGCCTGTGGGGAATTGGTCTGGGGAGGAAACTGTTTTCAGCAAAGAGCAGTTTTGTGTATTGCTGATATGGCCGTGGTGGGCAACTGAACAAGCTTATGTGTACACCTGAATTTTCCCTGTAACTCATGTCTTCAACATAAAGGAACACAACCTTATGTATGAAGAAATTTTTACAAAGGCAAATGATTTTTAGCTGTGTTGGCCACCCTAGTCTAACCATCTGGCTGACTAAAAATAGGGGGCATTTTGCTGGTGAAAGCCTCTGTCATGATCATAAGTTTAACTGGATGCTGGCAAAATTAAGTTGTTACAGTATTTAGAGCTGTTATAGATGTTCCTTAACGACATAAAATAGGATGAATCAGTAGTGTGTTAGCTGTCTTTCACATTGGTGGCAGTCAGAACATGTGTAGTATCCTCTTCCAGGCTTGTGGCTGTAACAGTGATGTACAGACAAAGGAAAAATTAAAACAAACAAACAAACAAAAAAACTTAAGAAACAAATAATGCAATAATATTAGGATATACACTTTTATGTATTTATTCTTATATAAGGTTATTTCCTAGCTATTGTTGGCCTCCAGCTCAGTCTGTGTTATTTAAAGTCAAATGTGTAAATTATTAAGATTGAATTTATTTTCAGGGCCGTGTTGTACATACTGATGTATAGCGTTGAATGTGAATAATTATTGTAAGCTATACAACTTTTTATGGCTTTATTATATAAATTTTCTATTTGGCCAATGATTTAATCATATTATAATTTAATGAATCCGTTTTTTTTTCAAATATTTGTGCTTTAAGTGTAGTTACTGAATGATAAATTTTCCTTGTATGATTAGTAGTCTTGTAATAAAAAGCAGATAGAGTGAAAACAAAAAAATGAGATATGGAATCAACAGATGAGTGGATTTTTTAAAAATGTGATATATATATACACAATGGAATAGTATTTCAACTCATAAAAGAAGGATGTAAAAATTTTGGAGGCATCAAAATAAAAAAAAAAAAAAGAAGAAGCAAATCCTCTCATTTGAGACACGAATGAACCTGGAGGACATTATGTTAATTGAAATAAGAAGCCAGGCACAGAAAGACAAATACCACAAATTACTTGCATGGGAAATCAAAAAAAAAAAAAAGAAAAAGTTGACTCATAGAAGTACAGAATTGAATGGTGGGTATCAGGGGCTGGTGTGTGGTAGGTTGAGGAGAAGTTGGTTAAAGGATACAAAATTTCAGCTAGATAGGAAGAATAAGTTCAAGAGATTTACTGTACAATGTGGTTATCATAGTTAATAATAATGTGCTGTATTTTGAAAATTGCTAAGAGATTAAACTTAGAGTGTTCTCACCAAAATAAAATGATAAGTATGTGGATAAGTGCCAATGATCCACTGCACGATGTATACATATTTCAAAACATCATGTTGTACTTGACAAATATATACAATTTGTATTTTCCAATTAAAAATATAAAATAAAAAATGTGCTAAAATTATAAAACATATATAACTATAAAAGTTATAAGAAAAGACAAGGAAAATCCTCATGACATTGGATTTGGCAATAATTTTTTAGATTTGACAGTGAAAGCACAAGAATCAGAGAAAAAATAGATATAAGTATTGGACTTCATCAAATTTAAAAGCTCTTTCACATCGAAGTACACTATGAAGTCAATGAAAAAGCAACACACAAAAAGGGAGGAAGTGTTTGCAAATCATATATCTGATAAGGGACTGATTTCCAGAATACATATAAAACTCTGACAATTCAGCAGCATAAAAGGGCACAACTCAATTGAAAAGTGGGCAAAAGATATAAATAGGCAATTCTCCAAAGAAATATACAAATGCTCAATATGCGTGTGAAAAGATTCTCGACATCATTAAATGACTAAGATAATAAAGTAAAAACTATAATCAACTCACACCCATTTTGATGGCTATTAGCAAAACAAAGCAGAAACAAAACCCAAAATAACAATTGTTCTTAAAAAATGTGTAAAAATTGAAACCCTAGTGCATTACTGAGGGGAATATAAATGATGTATCAGCTGTGGAAATCCAAATAGTGGCTATAATAAAAAAGACGGAGAATAACAAACGCTGGCAAGGTTCTGGAGAGAAGGGAATGCTTCTACCCTGTCAGTGGAACTGTAATTTAGTACAACCACTATGGGAAACAGTATGGAGGTTTCTCAAACAACTACAGATAGATCTTCCATATGATCCAGCAATGCTGCTTCTCAATATATACCCAAAGGAATGGAAATCATCCTGTGAAAAGGATACCTGCACTCCCATGTTCATTGCAGCTCTATTTCCAGTAGCCAAGATATGGATCCAATCTAGACATCCATTGATGGACAACTGGAGAAGGATAATGTGGTATATATACTGCATGGAAGAGTACTCTGCCATACGAAAATGAAATTCTGTTATTTGCTGGAACATGGATGGGCTTGGAGAAAATTATGTTGAGGGATAAGCCAGGGATGTAAGGAAAAATACCACATATCCTCACTCATAAATGGGAGCTAAGAGAGGAAGACGGAAGGAAAGAAAGACCACAGTGGTGCACTGGACTCGCAGAGGGAGAGAGCATATCTAGGGTTGGAGGTTCGGGTGGGGAAAGGGGTCTGGGGGAGGAAGGTTGGGAATTAATTGGGTGGGGGACATGGAGAATAATCACAATTTGTCATAAGGGCATGGTAGTATTGATATGACCATCACATCTTGGGTGCAGGTGGTGATGGTCAGCTTTGTATCCGATGAATATGCATAACTAATAATAATAAATTAGAAAAAATTGAAAGAAGGTACTTGAACAAATATTTGTACACAAATGTTCATAGCAGTATTATTCACAGTAGCCAAAAAGTGGAAACAACCCAAATGTCTACCTATAGGTAAATGGATAATCAATATGTAATATATACATGTATTGAAATAGTGTTCAGTTTTAAAATGAAATGAAATTCTGATACATATTACACCATGGATGACTTAAAAAATTTATGGTAAATTGAGTAAGCCAGACACAAAAAGACAAACGTTGCATGGTTCCATTTATATGAGGTACCCAGAGTTGTCAAATTCATAGAGACAGAAACTAGAATAGTGGCTGTTAGGGGATAGATGGAGGGTGGAATTTGAAGCCATTGTGTGCAGAGTTTCAGTTTTGGAAGAAGAAAAGGGGCTGAAGATGTAAAGTAGTGACAGTTGTACAACAATGTGAATACTTTTTCATTTTTTTTTTTAAATTTCAATTTACCAATATACAATGCAGTTGACTTTTGTGTCCTTTTACCAATTACTCTTTTCCCCCTCCTTCTCCACCCTCCATTAACATCATATCAAGACAAGTTCACTTGTCTTAACAAATTCAAGGAATTGTTGTGATAATTGTTTTCTTCCTCCACCTCCCACTTCTTTGTTTGCATATTTATTTACTTATTTATTTATTTAGAGCTCCCATAAATAAGTGAGAACATGCAGTATTTCTCACTCTGCACCTGGCTTATTTCATGCAATATAATTTATTCTAAGTCCATCCATGTTGTTGAGAATGGTAGTATTTCATTCTTTTTTATTCCATTGTGTAGATATAACAGTTTCCTTATCCACTCATCTGATGATGGATATTTGGGCTGGTTCCAACTCTTGGCTATTGCGAGTAGGGCTATAATAAACATGGCAATACAGGTATCTCTATGACAAGATGATTTTATTCCTCTGGGTATACACCCAGCAGTAGCTGGGTCATGCAGTAGATCTATTTCTAATTGTTTGAGGAACCTCCAAACCATTTTCCATAAAAGCTACACCATTTTGCAGTCCCACCAAAAGTGTAGAAGGGTTCTTTTTGCTCTACAACCTCACCAGATTTATCATTCTCAGTCTTTTAGATATTAGCCATCCTAACTGGAGTGAGATGGTATCTCAGTGTGGTTTTGATTTGCATTCCACAAATGCTTAGTGAAGATGATCATTTTTTCATGTGTCTGTTGGCCATTCATATATCTTCCTTTGAGAAATGCCTATTCAGTCCTTTGCCCATTTTTGAATTAGGTTACTTGTTCTTTTGCTGTAAGTTGTTTGAGCTCCTTGTATATTCTGGACATTAATCCTTTCTCAATGTATATTTTGCCACTATTTTCTCCCACTCTGTTGAGTGTCTTGTTGATTGTTTCTATTGCTGTGCAGAAGCTTTTTATTTTGATATAATCCCATTTGTTTATTTTTTCCTTTGGTTGCCTGTGATTTGGGGGTCATATTCATGAAGTCTGTACCCACTCCTACTTCCTGGAGTGTTTTCCACATGTGTCTTTAAGGAGTTTTATTGTTTCAGGATGTATATTTAATTCCTTAATCCATCTTGAGTTGATTTTGGTATATGGTGAGTGGTAAAGGTTTACGTTCATTCTCCTACATGTGAATATCCAGTTTTCCCAACACCATTTGCTGAAAAGTCAGTCTCTTCCCCAGTGTGTAGACTTTATCAAAGATCAGATGGCTGTAGGTATTTATGTGGATTTCTGGATTCTCTATGATACTTCATTGACCTGTGGGTCTGTTTTTATGCCAATACAATGCTATAGCTTTGTAATATAGTTTAAAGTCAGGTGGTGTTATGCCTCCAGCTTTATTTTGTTTCCTCAGGGTGGCTTTCAGTATTTGTGGTCTTTTGTTGTTCCATATAAATGTTAGGATAGCTTTTTCCATTTCTGAGAATAATGTCACCGAAATTTTGATGGGGATTGCACTGAATCTGTATATCACTTTGGATAGTACAAACATTTTCACAGTGTTAATTCTTCCAATCCAATTGCATGGGATGTCTTTCCGACTTCTTGTGTCCTCTTTAATTTCTCTCAACAGTGGTTTGTAGTTATCATAGAGATTTTTCACATCCTTGTTTATCTTTATTCCTGTATTTTTATTTTTTGGTGGCTATTGTAAATGGGCTACCTTGATTTCTTTTTCTGTGTCTTCCTTGTTGGAGTATAGAAATGCTACTGATTTCTCTGTGTTGATTTTATATCCTGAAACTTTGCTGAAATCATTTACTAACTCTAAGATTTTTTTTTTGAGGAGGCTTTAGGCTGTTTGACAATGTATAGGATAATATCATCTGAAAACAGGGACAGTTTGACTTCATCCTTTCCAATCTGGATGCCCTTTATATCCTTCTCTTCTCTGATTGCTCTGGCTAGTACTTCCAACACTATGTTGAATATGAGTGTTGAGAGTGGGCATCTTTAAGTAGTTCCTGTTCTTAAGGATGATATTGGCAGTGGGCTTATCATATGGCTTTAATGGTGTTGAGAAAATTTCCATCTATACCTAACTTGTAGAGAGTCTTTATCATGAACGGATGTTCAATTTTTTCAAATTCTTTTTCAGCATCTATAGAGATGAACATATGGTTTTTGTCTTTGATTTTATTGATGCAATGTTTCACATTTATTGATTTGCATATGTTGAACCAACCTTGCATCCCTGAGAAGAATCCCATTTGATCATGGTGTATAATTTTGTGCATGTGTTGCTGTAATCTGCTAGCTAGTATTTTGTTGAGGATTTTTGCATCTATATTCATCAGGGATTTTGGCCTGTAGTTTTCTTTTTGATGTATCTTTGTCTGTTTTTTGTGTCAGGGTGATGTTTGCCTCATAGACCGAGTTTGGGAGAATGGCCTCTGTTTCAATCTTTTGCAATAGTTTGTAGAAAATTGGTATCAATCCCCCTTTTAAAGTTTGGTAGATCTCTGCAGTGAACCCGTCTGGTCCTGGGCCTTTCCTGTTGGGAGTCTTCTGATGACAGTTTCAATCTCTTTTATTGTTATTGATCTGTTCAGATTTTCTGTATCTTCTTGGCTCGGATTTGGTAGTTTGTGTTTTCCAGAAATTTATCCATTTCATCCAGATTCTCAAATTTGTTGGCATATAGTTATTTATAGTTGTCTCCAATGATTCCTTGTATTTCCGAAGTATCAGTTGTAATATCACCTTTTTCATTTTTAATTTTTCTTATTTGGGTCTTCTCTCTTCATTTTTAGTTAGCCTTCCTAATGGTTTGTCAATTTTATTTATCTTTTCAAAAAACCAACTTTTTGTTTCATTGATTTTTTGTATCTTTTTATTGCATTTCTATTCCATTTAGTTCTGCTCTGATCTTAATTATTTCTTTCTGTCTACTAACTTTTCATTTGGATTGTTCTTGTTTTTCTACTTCTTTTGGTTGAATTGTTAGGCTATTTACTTGCCATCTTTCCATTCTTCTGAAGTAAGCATTTAATGCGATAAATTTTCCCCTTAGTACTGCTTTTGCAGTATCCCATGGGTTTGATATGATGTGTCATTATTTTCATTAGTTTCAAGACATTTTTTGATTTCCTGTTTAATTTCTTCTTGTGCCTATGTGTCATTAATTAGAATGCTGTTTAATTTCCATGTATTTCTACAGTTTCCAGAGATTTGTTTGTTATTGATTTCTAGTTTTAATCCATTGCTTCCAGAAAACATACATGGAATAATTTCAATTTTTTTAACTTGTTGAGACTTGATTTGTGACCTAACATGTGCTCTATCCTGCAGAATGTTCCATGTGCTAATGAGAAGAATGAATATTCTGAGGTCGTTGGATGGAATGTTCTGTGGATATCTGCCAAGTCCAAATGGCCTACAGTGTTGTTTAGATCTTCTGTTTCTCTGTTGATTTTTTGCCTAGACGATCCTTCCAATGTTTAGAGTGGGGTGTTCAAGCCCCCTGCTATTATGATATTAGTATCTACCTCATTCTTTAGCTCTAATGCTATTTGCTTTAAATTTGGCTGTTCTGATGTTGGCTGCATATATATTTATGATTGTTATATCTTCTTGTTGGATAGATACCTTTATTATTATATAGTAGTCTTCATTATCTCTTTTTTATGGTTTTTTGTTGAAGGCTCTTTTATCTGATAAAAGAATAGCTATTCCATCTCGTTTTTTATTTCTATTTGCATGGTATATCTTTTTCTATCCTTTCACTCTTAGTATGTGTGTGACTTTACAGGTGATGTGAGTCTCCTGAAGGCAGGATATTGTTGGGTCCAACTTTTTAATCCAGTCAGTCAATCTGTGTCTTCTGTTTGGGGAATTTCATCCTTTTACACTGAGTTATTATTGAAAGGTGTTGATTTACTCCCAGCATTTTACTGATTTTTGTTTGGATGTCTTAAGTATCTTTTGTTCCTTTCTTTCAGATTTACTGTTTGTCTTCAGTGGTTGTTGGTTTTGGGGATGGTGGATAATTTTTTTTTCTCTTTATTGTCAGCAATTTTATTGTACTGGTGGCTTTTATTCTTTCTTGAATATTCATGACAGGGATGGTTGTTTTTCAGGTACCAAACCCAGTACTCCCTTGAGAATTTCTTGTAAGACTGGTCATGTGATAGTGAACTCCTGCAGTTTTTGTTTGTATGAGAAATATGGTAATTTATCCTTCATTTTGGAAGGATAGCCTTGCTGCTTAAAGCATTTTTGGCTGGCAGTTTTTGTCTTTTAGTATTTTGAATATATCATCCCATTCTTTTCTGGATTTTAGAGTTTCTGATGAAAAGTCTGATGTTAGTCTGATTGGGGCTTCTTTATAGGTGACCTGCTACTTCTCTCTTGCAGCTGTTAAGATTCTGTCTTTGTCTTTGAGTTTTGCCAAGTTGACTATAACATGTCTTGGAGAGGACCTTTCTGGGTAAAATAAGTTTGAGGATCTTTGAGTCTCCTGAATCTGAAGATGTGTCTTTCCCTATACCTTGGATGTGTCTTTCCCTATACCTTGGATGTTTTCAGCTATCGTTTCATTGAATATATTTTTTATGCCTTTTCCTTTTTCCTCCCCTTCTGGAATACCCATGATTGGATATTTGAGCACTTAAGGTTGTCTGTTACCTCTTTTAGATTTTCTTCAATTTTTTAAATTCTTTTTTTTTTCTTTGTCTTTCTGTGTTATTTCAAATAGCCCATCTTCAAGGTCAGAAAATCTCTGTTCTGCTTGTTCTAGCCTGCTGGTTAAGCTGTTTGCTGTGTTTTTTATTTCATTGAATGAATCCTTGAGCTCCACAAGGATCTGTTACATTCTTTTTCAGGGCACTGATTTCTTTGTACATTTCTTCTTTCAGGTCCTGTACACTTTTTCTCATTTCATTGTGTTGTCTAACTGAGTCTTCTTTTATCTCATTTAGTTTCCTTAGAATTGTTGCTTTCAATTCCTTTTCAGTCATTTCAAGGACTTCCTTTTCTGTAGGACCTAGAGCTTGAGAGTTATTATTTTCCTTTGGTGGTGTCATACTTTCTTTATTTTTCATATTCCTGGTATATTTCCTTTGGTGTTTAGTGACTGTGGAAGGCAGTTTCATGGTCCACTCATTCCACCCTGGTGTTTGGCCTGGATCCCAAAGGGGCTGCCAATTCAGCACAGCTGCCTTGGGGCCCGTGGCCTGCAGCTTGGACCTCTCCAGGCGGCAGGGACTGGCCTGGGCTAGGGGTCCTGTGGTGCAGCACCTGCCTGTTCCAGCGTGGGTGGCTCTAGGCCTTTGGGCCCGGTGGCTCTCGGGCCTCTCTTGTCGGCAGGTACTGGCCTCTGAATATTCTTAATTTCACTTAAAAATGGTTAAAATGATAAATTTTATATGTATTTTACCACCATAAAAATCGATGTGATAGAAAGAAAGGATTGTTAATGTGGAAAGTCCCAGAAGGATATGAGAAAAAAAGTTGAGCAAGCAAAATGGCTTTGTAATGAAGGTTGTAGGAACTGAAAGTAGGAGAGATATAGGCAAAAATGAACAAAGAA
This sequence comes from Galeopterus variegatus, assembly GCF_000696425.1. Taxonomy (NCBI): domain Eukaryota; kingdom Metazoa; phylum Chordata; class Mammalia; order Dermoptera; family Cynocephalidae; genus Galeopterus; species Galeopterus variegatus. The sequence continues at coordinate 428,303 of NW_007726692.1, read as the reverse complement.
GCAAGAATGGGTGTGAAAATAATTTGTAGGTTGGGAAGCTTACATCAGTCAGGCTATATATAAAAAAGGAAGTTATTTGTTGAGAATGAGGGGAGCAGGAACGGAATTTGGTTTGCACTTGGAATGGACTGCTGTAGGGCATAGATTTTAACAGAATTTCTCTAAATAATTTATAGATATCTTGATTCCTGTGTTTTTATTGTTTTTTATAAGCAAAGTTCAATGGATACTTGGAATGGTTAGTTTATTACAAACCAGCAGAAGAACTTTAGATAATTAATTTTAGTATTCTGAACATGTTCTGGGCAAAGTGTTAGTTGATATTTCAATAATCCAGTACTCCAGCAGAGGGACATCTTGAGTTAATAATTAACACAGCAACACTGAAAACAAACAGGGACGGAAAAATCTATTTCCTCCCATTCAACTTCCAGTATTATACTAAAACAACAACAACAAAAAATACATTTTGTTAAGAATAGTAATGTACTTCATGTAGTCTATTGCCAATAATGCCTAGCTTTTCAAAATGTAAGTAGAATTAACCTTTAGGACTTACCAGCTATACATCAGTAAGTTTATTGACACTTGTATATAAAATTTTAGATCTCTTATTCTGTTTATATATAACAATTATTATGCCCCATGTTTACCATCTCTTTTGTTTACCATATATATATACTTTACATAATGTATGCTTTTTTTCTCCTTATATGCAGTCTCAAATTAAACAAATGGCAGCATTTAATAAGTTACATATTTACTTTTATTTAATTGGAATGTATTGATTGTACATATTTATGGGGTACAGAGTCATAGTTCAATACACATGTACAATCTATAGTGGTATAGTGATCAAATCAGAGTAGTTAGCAAATTCACTGTCAAAAAAATTTGTCATTTTTTGTGATGAGAACATTCAAGCTCCTCTCTTTTAGCCATTTGACAGCATACAATAAATTATTGTTAATTATAGATGCCTAGCACTAATGTACACCAAAAAACCTTGCTTTTTCTATCTAAGTATAATTTTTTGTTCATTAACCAGCCTCTCACTTTTCCCCACATCCTCCCCTCTACCACCTCTAGTAACCACAGTTCTACTCTGTACTTCCAAAAGTTCAACGTATTATTATTATTACTATTATTATAGTTGTGATTATGTTTAGCTTCCACATGTGAGTGAGAACATCCAGTAATTCTTTTTTCTGCCTGGTTTATTTCACCCAACATAGTTTTCTCCAAGCTCACCCATGCTGCTGCAAATGGCAGAATTTCATTCTTTTTTATGGCTAAGTAGCATTTTATTGTGCATATATACCACATTTTCTTTATCCAGTCATACATGGATGGACACTTCGATTGATTCCAAATCTTGGATATTGTAAATAGAGCTGCAATAAACATACGAGTGCAGGTATTCCTTCGACATGTTGACTTCTTTTTAAAATTGCTGTATCCTGTATCATGTGGATGATTTATCTGTAGTTGTTTGAGAAACCTCCGTACTGTTTTTCATAATAGCTGTACTAATTAACAATCTGACCAATAATGCGTAAGAGCTTGCCTTTCTCTTGGTATGCTCACCAGCACCTGTTATTTTCTGTCATTTTGATAAATAGCCAATCTAACAGGGGATTAAATGATATCTTAATGTGTTTTTTATTGTACATGTTTATGGAGTACAGTTTGTTGATACAGTACATGCATAATGATTCAACCAGTACAGTATAGTTATCATATCTATTACTTAAACATTTATCATTTCTTTGTGCTAATAACATTTAAGATCCTTATTTCTGGCTATCTTGAAATATACAATGAAATGTTAGATAATTGTCACCCTAGAGCACCACAATTTATTCTTCTTTTCTAACTGTAACTTTGTAACTTTTTACTGGTCTACCAACCTTGCCCCATCTCCCCTTTTCCCTTCCCTTTCCTTGCCTCTGGTAACCACTGTTCTACTCTCTATTTCTTTCTTTCTTTTAAATTCATTTTTTTTTCTTAATTGACCCATGATAAGTGTATATGTTTATGCAGTATGAAATGATATTTGTGTACACTCATACTGTGTGCAATGATCATATCAGAGCACTTAGTATATACATCACATCAAACATTTGTCACCTCTTTGTATTAGGAACATTTAACATCCTCTTAATTCAAAGTTACACAGTAATTTCTTGTTGACTATAGTCTATCTTGCTACAGAACAATAGATCTTATTCTTCCTATCATTCTACAATTTTGCATTCACTTAACCACTCTTTTCCCCTTTCCTCCCTTCCCTTACTAGTCTCTAGTAACCACTATTCTACTCTCTACTTCTATGAGACCAACTTTTTTAGCTCCCACTTATGACTGAGAAAATGTGGTATTTTTCTCTTTGTGTCTGGCTTATTTTACTTAACATAATTCTCTCCAAGCTCATCCATGTCACTGCAAATGGTACAATTTCATTCTTTTTTATGGCTGAGTAGTATTCCACTACCTTCTCAAAGTTTTGGTTTAGAGAACATACATAAGATTGATTACCATTTTCAGCTTTGATTGTTGTCACAAGCATTCACCCATATTTGGACATTATTTCTTAAACTCAACAAGTATGTATTGAGTGGCTAATTGTGTCTCAGCCATCTATATTCTGAGTTCTAGGGACATAGCTGTTAAGAAAAAAAGAAAAAAAAAACTCTCTGCCCTCATGAAGCTTACATTATACTCATCGTGTTTCTCAAAAGTCTTCAGAATTGTAACTACTAGGTACTTCTGAAAGTGAGAATAAAAGGGGATATAATTAGGAAGATTGTACAGTTAAAGAATCAGACCGGATCCCTTCTCCCACTCTGTGCAGGAAGCTTATCTCATTCAACCCAGCAGAAGAGTGGAGATCTGTCCTTTGGAGAGGGTAAACTGAGAGTCTTTGGACTAGGGTGGTACACAAGCCAGAGCTGAGGGAGGGGGCAATATATGGCAAACAGGAAAATTAAGTGAAAGCTTACATACTCACCTTCGGAATACTGATAGTCAGTCCTATGCTCTCTAAGCAGAAGACTGGGGGAGACATTTTAGGCAGCTGATTAGCCCAAAAGAATACAATTAAATATCTTGATGGCAGGAGACTCACTAGCCAAGTGACTGTATAAGGAAGTTCTCATTTGATGAAATAATGTTGAGATAAAGTGGAGTAAATCTCCCAGAAACTTGAGCAAAATGACAATAAAGTAGAACATAGGAAAGATAAGAAAACTGGAAGTTTATAAGATGCACTATCTGAGTAAAACTAATTCTAGAAAGGGAGAAAAGGAAAGTGAAGAGTAGAAAATTATCAAGGAGGCAATTCAGGAAAAATTTTCCAGAACTCAATGAAGAACTTGAATTTCAAGATTTAAAAACATACTTAGTAACCAGCACAATGAATGGTGATGGCTTCACACAAACAACCATATGCATAAAATTTCAGAACACTGAGGGAAAAGAGATCTTGAGCACTTTTAGAGAGAAAAAAGAAAAAAAATAGATTACTTAAAAAAAATTAAGGGACTAATGGGCACAAAATTATGCTGTCTACCCTAAGCGAATTCTTTTGCAGTAAATGCATGTATTGAAACAACACAAATATTTGAATCCCACAAAAATAAATATAAGTAAAATTGAAAAATAAAATACTTTTTCGTAATTAAAAAAGAAAAAAGAAAAAAGAATACAACTGAGGGCTACAGTCCTCAGAAATGGTACGTAATTTCCCCAAGTCACACAGATCCTAATTAGTGAAACCTGAACTCCTACACATGAATTCGAATTGCCTCTGCACCATTTCTCTTTTGTATATCCTGGAGGCTAGAGCTCTGCATCTGAACTGTGCAAGAAACCCAGTCACCTCCAACCCCCCTGAACAGGCAGTCTGGACGGAATAAACAGTGTTACATGATGGGACTTTCTGGGCACTCCTGAAAAGTGTCTTCTGCCCCAAAATATCTCACCAAGGGTTCCATTAACCCCACTAGCCCGACGGGTACCCAGGGCTGTTAAACCTGGTTACTCATGGAGCTAATAGTCAAAGTTACAAACATCTTCCTATTTGATTGTGTGTCTGATATTCAGGATGGCATCCCAAGAGACTGTGGCAGGAAAGGCAGGTTAGGGTTTTATTGTTTTTAGTTTTTTTTTTTTTTTTTTTAACTTTGGGGAGGCTCTGGGTTGCTAGGACTCTCCTCCACCTGTTCAATGTTGCTTGCAGGGTGCAGCACAGACCACTACTGCACCATCAGCATCCATATTCATCAGCATGCCTTTTTTCCTGCCCTTTCAGCCAGACTACATTTCCCAGACTCCCCTACAGATAGATGTGGCCATGTGACCAAAGTTTCAGCCAATTAAATGAAAACAGAGGTGCTCTGGGCCACTTCCATGCATAATAAGAAGGGAAAATCCTTATGAGTGACTGGAGACTATGATCCCAGGGCCACCTTGGAAATCTGAGATTGAAAATGGAAAAGTGGCTGTCATACAGGTCCCCGAATGACATGTAAAGGACTCTGCACAAACAGCCAGGGTTTTGTCTCTGTTGTTTACTGCTGTTCCCCAGCACCAGAACAGTGCTTGCCACATAGTATGTATCATCCGACTTAGGATGGCATCAAGGATAAGGCACACCATTATTTTATGTACCAGTAAAAAATAAAATGATGCCAATTAAGCTATGACACCATGCTTTCACTTAGAAATTTTATTTTATTTTATTTTATTATTATTATTATTATTTTCCTTTTTGTCTTTTTTCGTGACCGGCAACGGATCGCAACCCTCAGTGTCGCACCTGTACTGGACCGGGACCGGCAACGGGATCGCAACCCTCGGTGTTGCGCCCGCACCTCGCTCAGCCAGTGAGTGGCCGGTCTGTATGTGGGATCTGAACCCTTGGCGGGAGCGCCACCACACTCCCAAGCGGCGCACTGTAGCAGTGTGCCACCGGGCCGGCCCAAGAAATTTTATTTTATACTTATTGAGAAGAGCTTTCACAGAGTCACTTAATCATAGAGGTTTTAAATCACAAATCACTCTTATGCATAAAAACAGGAAATAGAAGTGAAGTAAATTGTCTAAGGTATTTCTAGAACTTCTCATTCCTAATATGACTCATCTCTCTTTGACTTAGAGTTGACAGTGACCATCTATTTCTACACACTGTCATTCTCTGTGGCATCAAGTGTTGGTGATGAAATATTTCTCAAAAGAATCTATAAGTGTCATAGGTTCTGGGCTCTGAAGCCAGCTTTACTATTTTTTGTATTTATCTTACTTTTTATTCTGATATCACAAATGCTTCCAGACATGTCTGATTCTCTACCTCCCTCACAATCATTTGATTCTTCTGGGTTAAGAGCATGTTCCATGATTATTCTGAGATTTTTTTCCCAAGCTATTGACGCACATTCTGCAAGTTTTGATGCTAGAACTTTTGATGTACCCACAGGTGATAACAACCTCATCAAGACTACCATATGAACAACAGCAATTTCAAGATGCCATTAATTTAAGATACATCCCAATTTCAGAGACTTTGAGTTGTGGGGGAAAATATGCCACAGAATTTTTAAAAATACGATTACTGTTTCTCAGTAAATATTTGAGTGATGATTCATATATTTCAATAAGTATAAGAATAAGTGGAAAAAAATTAAGAACCAGAATGGCATTTGATTCTCTATAGTGGTGTTTTAAAACAAATGACAATGGAGTAATACCTTCAAAATTATGAGGGAAAGTTATTTCCTACCTAGAATTCTATATGCAGCTAAATTAGAAATTAAGTGTGAGGGTAAAATAAAGGCATTTCGAAACATGTCAGATCCTAAATAATGTTTCCTCTCATGCACCCTTTTTCTTTATGAAGATATGTTCTACCTAAGCAAGGAGAATATACCAAAAGAAAGAAACAAAAACAAAAACAACACATTGGATCTAGAAAACAAAGAACAAAACACACAAAAAGAAGTAAAAGGAAGCCTCAGAATGATGAGGAAAAAATCCTAAGAAAAAATTGTGCAGTGGGAATAACTATCAAACTATCAGACTAGAGCAGGACAAATGGTTGTAAAATATATCTTTCCCAGAAGAAGAAACTGATCAAATCCAAATGTGGTGAAACATATTGAAGAGGACACTTAAGTAGTTTTCAATTTGAAAATAAAATTAAGATAGAAAATGAAGCTAACTGACAAACACAAAAAATTCACAAAATAAATATTAACATTAGGTGAAAAAGTGCAAGAAAAAAGACAGTATTAACTATTGTACTGTAGACACTGAATAGTAACCTAATGAAAATTAAAATGGTTTAGTTGTGGAGGGAGACAGGATTTGCTCAGTGCAGGAGGCAAGACTTGTGTGAAAGAAAGCTAAATCCTTATTTTTCATATAAAGAAATCAATGAATATTGATTAACACTGAAAAAATCAAGAAAATCAAGTAGCTATATAGTCATGTTATTTAGAGTTATGGAAATTTAAAAAACAATCAGTTAAAATAATTGGTAACATTTGCCTCAGAGGAGCTGAGAATTGTGAGAGGCGTGGGCAATCTCAAGAGAGTTTTTTGTTAGTTTATCTTTGTTTTTTTCCATAGCAAGCTCTGTAAGCTATTTGGCTATATAATCAATGTACATGTACAACTTTAGTACAAATAAAAGTTAAATTAAAAATAAAAATAGTCAGTTGGGCATGTAGACATACAGCAGCTTAATAAAGACCCATGAACTTATCTTGAGTTTTTATAAAGGGTATTATTGATGCTTTCTGATGATATTCACAAAATTTATGATAGTCTGTAAAGGCTTATAGAGTAAGGAAGCTCTGTCTATAAGCTGCCTCTCTTCCAGGAAAGAAGGAGCATTAAGGGTGCTTGTTCTTCAAAGTGTGTAGTGAAGCATTGGATACATATACACTAAATACTAGTGATAGAATCTAGGGATTGAAAATGGCCACATATATCATGTGGTTTAAATTCATTCACTCAGGCAATACTGTTTGCAATTCTGGTAGCATTGTGTTAGACACTGGAGATTCAAAATGAAATGAGATGAGGTCATGGCCTTCAATGAGATTAAGGTTCATTTCAGTGGTTCCCTACTTCTTCTACCTTTTTTAAGGTGTGGGAGGGGTGATTTAAGAAATACAGAAAAATTACAAAGCATAATATAACATGTGCTCATATGCCACTACCTAGAACTTACAACTGTTAACATTTTTTTATTTGCTTCCAATCTTTTTCCCTTTAAGCTTATTTTATTAAAAATTTTCCAAGTAATATAACATTAATAATAATGACAGCAAATATTTGTAAACTACTTATTATGTGCAAGCACAATTCTGAGTACTTTCCATATAATAACTGATGTAATCTTCACAACAAACCCATGAAACAGGAACTATAATTATGACTACTCAACAGGTGAGGGAACTGAAGCACAGAGAAGTTTATTTGTCCAATATCACATTGCTAAGAAGAGATAGATGCTTGGAATAAAAACCAGGGAGCCTTTTTCCGTAGTCCAGGTTCTCAACTACTAATTTATACTTCCTCCTAAAATGTATGTATGAGGTATGTACACATGATCCTTTCAATAACATTAGGAAAAACATTAAAGTACTTTTATTATAACTCACAAGCCCATCTCCATCTCCATTTTTTTGAAGTCAAACACTACCATGAGTTTGTTGTATATCCTTCCATTCCAGGTTTTACATTTTTATTTATCCATAAACAATATATAATATTGTTTGTCTTTTCAATTTTTATAAATAGTATAATTACTATATGTTAAATTGAAACTTCCATTTTGACTTAGGTTGTTTTCTTTTGTTTCCTTTGCTTTATTTTATTTTACTTTATTTTTTGCTAATACATGATTCCTTGTTCTCAAATGTGTGCTAGTAGAATATGGATAGTTTCAATTTGCTTAGAGAGTATCCATCGCTCATGCAATGTGTTTTACCAATTTATCTCCCATCAGCACTATATTAGAATACCACACCTTCATCAATACTTCCTATTGTCAGACTGTACAATTTGTTTTAATTATTTCTTATAAGGTAAGTCCATGACAAACACCTTGGTGTCTGAAAAAATGCACATTTCAAGGTCCCAAAGTTTGATATTCTGATCTAAGAAGTCACAGGTACACCTGAGTTCATTACTTTTATTTATTTATTTTTTTAATAACTCTTCAGGTGATATCTGTGTCATCACACAACTCCCATTGAGAATCACATATTATGGAGACAAACTTCTCAACAAATTAAGTGTAATAGTATGTTAACTTTTTGGAATAGAAGTCTGAAGAGTATGATGGAGGAATATAGGAAGTAGTGACCAATTCCCTCTGAGGCAAATTAGAGAAGATTATACTATGTCTGAGAAGCCCTGTGCAAGGTCAGGGCCAGCAGGTGAGCACTCCAAGTGGAGAAGGATTGATGTAAGCAGACACAGAGGCCTTGGAAATACACTCTCATGGAGTAATTAGAAGTTGTTAAGAAATCTAGAGACCATTGTGTGTGTAAGGATGTCTTTATAAGAATCACCATACAGAATAGTGGCATTAATTTAAAATTTATTGCAAAATAGTAATTTAAAAATAAGTTTATAGCCCAAAGTTTAGAATCATAGTGTAGCCCAATTTTACCTTTTGCTAGAATTATTGATTTTCATTTTTTCTCTCTTAGATTCAAATTATTGAATAGTAATTCAAAGTTATCCATGACAAGAAATTATGTGACTAGGTGGTGTGACAAAAGCATACCTTACATAAGGCACTGATAATTTTGCAATGGCTCAAAGCAATCTGGGGCAGACCTTTAAAATTAAAAGTATCTAGGAATCCTGCCTCACAGATCCTCAGGCTCTGAGGCAGCAGCACCAAACCAGCATCCTCTGCGAGATCCAGGCCAAGAGAGATCCTGCCCCTGAGAGGCCTGCCCTACCGACCCTCAGGCCCTAAGGCAGCACAGGCAGCTGGACATCAGCAACACTCCCTGCCATAGTTGCAGACACCAGGGTGGAATGAGTGAACCATGAAAGCCTCTGCCACAATGACTAAACATCAGTGGAGAGATACTAGAAATATAAAAACCCAAGAAAATACACCACCAAAGAAATATAACAACTCTCAACTACTAGATCAAATAGAACAGGAAGTCCTTGAAATAACTTATAAGGGACTTCAAGCAACAGTTCTAAGGAAATTAAATGAGATACGAGAAGAGTCAGTTGACAATACAACAAAATGAGAAAAAGCATACGGGACCTGAAAAAGGAAATGTACAAAGAAATCAGTGTCCTCAAAAAGAATGTAGCAGAGCTTGTGGTACTGAAGTGTTGCTTAGCTTCCCATGGATTTGTCACCTCTCTGCCCCTGGGTGGCGGAGCTGCAAAAAGGATTACTCAAATCCCACCTCTTCCAAGCAGTGTGAGACACTGAAGGGACTAATCTCCCAGAACCCTCAAGAGAGAGACATTCCTTCCTTTGGGAAATTAACCACGAACTGAGGTTTTCACCCCTCATTTATTCTCCAGATCAGGAATTTACAGGAAAAGAACATAAGCGGGGGGTTTGCTAAGTATGGTTTAATAAGTAAAAATAGAGGCCAGTAGCATCAGTGAAACATGCAAAGTGACATTCCATAATGCAATTTGCAAGAGGTTAAATTGATCCACCAACAAAAGCTTGATCTTAGCAAACATTCTCTTTCCCTACAGAAGCTTCCCAGTATCTTTACATATCAATCAGTAACTTGTCTGTCCTTTAGCTAGCAACCTTGCTGTGTTACAATTCTTTATCTTACAACAGAGACTAGCCTGGGGAAAGTTTCCTGTCTTTTGCAAGTTTAACATTTCTATATGTACGTTTAATATGTTAGGCTAAGCCTGAAGCCACAGGGCCCTGGAAAATAGGCCCTATGAATTACATTTGCTACGTAAATGTTAGGGCTCTGCATATCACCCCTTTTTATTTATTTAATTAAAAGAAAAATAAAAAGCATTAGATCAGGTTTTCACAGTTAAGACAAAAGCATTTGAAGCAAAGTTACTATCATTTAGCATGGCAAGTCCTTTTAATTTATTTCAAGTGAGGATTGATGATGTCATCGTCTCTCAGGGCAGTTGCATTGGCATCATCCCAGGTGCTGTGAACTGGGTGTAATTACCAATTGTAGAAACTCTGGAATGGGATACTGTTCCATATAACAGTTGATTTTTAATCCAGAGAGTTTGTTGATAAACACCCATCCAGGACATCACTGCTTCCAAGGCATCTGGTCTTTTGTAAAATTTCTTAATCAATTACAAGTCTTTTGTTTAAGAACAGGATGTCTCATCCAAGTCATAAACACCCTCTTTAAGGCTGAGAAAATTTAGAGAACTGCTTTTGTAGACAAGATATTATTTCATCCTTTATGATCAAAGCATTCCTCATGAAGGCATTAACAGTCAACATTTTGATTGGAAAGGTCTTATTTTTCTTTGTATAAATCCCACAGTGCTGGAAAGGCTCATTCCCAGGTGGTGTCCTGTCCCACGTTGGGGGGAAAGATGAAGCACCAAGATGAAGCAGCAGTTAGGCCAAATTAAGGCATCATGAAAGAGGGGTCAGCAACTATGAAGTGAGACATGCTATCTTATATCCAAAGTTTTAAATTATATCTTGTTATAAAGAGCGATGGTTAATTTTAGTATTGAACTTATAAGAATAGCTACTTGTCATAATAATCATAAAAATACTTAAAGTTATTAAATTTTGGAGGATCAGAGAGAAAACAAATTATTTCATTTCTGTTTTAAATGATATTTTACCAAACTGTTGTCAGTTAGAGATAGCTTAAGAGAGAGAGAGAGGTTTTTTGTTTGTTTGTTTGTTTTTTCATTTGGAAAACAAGACATTGAGAGAACCAGCAGTGTTTTAAAATAAGGAAATTGTAAAAACCCATAATTTTTTAATTAGTTCACTAATTAACTTTTGTTGTTTTGACCTTGGTGAGTAATTTCACAAACCCATCGGTTTCTTAATTAGAATTCTGGAAATTTAGATTAAAGGTATGAATTCAAATTTTGTCAGGAAACTGTACCTATCAGAGTTTATTCATGAAATATTTGAAGACATAACATTTTAAAATTATAATTGAACCAAGATTATGACCAGTAGCATTTATATCAAGACACAGATTTTCAAGAACCTTTCAAGATTTAGGAAGACATATCCATAACATCTCAGTAGTGACAATGCTTTCCCATATAGTCTAATTTGTCAAATAAGCCAATTAGTTTTGATACATCTTTTTATATATCCTTTGAGAAGCTCCAGAGCCCTTGGAACTCCTCAAAGTTAATTTAATTCAAAACGTTGAGCTCTCAGAGTTTCTTTTAGTTTTGGAAAGTTTGTCAAATAACAAAAGGCCTAAAACACTTAGTTGAATAGGATCACAAATTACTACAAAAAGAAAACCACAGTGGCAAAGGATTTCAAAGGGAGAGAGCACAAGAACTTATCATGCACAATTTAAAAAGCTCTAAGAAAGACAAATATAATCCTGCTTGATTAGTAAACCCAGGCAAAGATGTGTACTGATAAGAACAATTTTATGCATTCCAGTTAGTAAATAGACGTTCATTTCTAAGAGAAAATTACACAAAGCCCAGTTTGAGTCTCAGCTATTTCTACCAAATAAGTATTTGTGGTTTTCCAGTCAAATACTTGGTTTATTAAATGTATACCCTTATCAGTTAATGTTAACTAGGGCCTATGAGATATTGGGTGTAAGTCCCTTTTCACTAGCCGTCTTGAGTCCCAGGTTTCCACATGACATTTAGGGCCATGTGGAGTCCAGAGAGGCCATGTGGAGCAAAGATAATGTCTAAAAGATATTGTTTCTCCCAGCATGGACAGGAGGCAGAGCTGAGATAAGGAAGAGGCATATGGACCTTTAGCCAAATTTAGGTAAAAAGTTTAAATCAAATCTTGAAGATATATTTATTCTATCAAAACTTTAGAAATTTTAAATCACTTGAACTTGAAAAGTATACTTATTATTTAATGAATGTGCATTAATATGTCATAGGTCAAAAGCTAGACAGAGGGAAAGACTATATAGTATTAGCACTAGCAACTAAGTATGGCTTTTGTTAATGTTTCTTTAGGTAATCTGGTTCTCTTCACTTGGATAATGGGATAACATACTACCCTAGTCCTCATCTTACTTCTCTAAATGCTCCCTTTCTGTGCCCTTTGCAAACTCACATTTCACCCTGCCCAATATAAATAGTTAAATTTTCATCTTTGATCCTAGTCCCTTCCCATTTTATAACTCTCCCTGGACAATCTCAACTGCTAAGACTCAGTGCTGATAACCCATAAATCTGCCTCTAAATCCCTGATTTTCATTTGTAAGGTATACATGGGACAATTATCTACAAGATAATTCATAAATATTTCACAGATACCACAAACTCCACGTGGGCCAAGATTAACTTTCTTTTACTGTTTCTAGGCTCTACCCTTGTTTAATGTCCCTATCGTCATAATTGTAGTACAGGTATTCATCTACCTTTCTACCTCTTCAAATTGGTCTGTTTCTAATCCATCCTTTTTTCCTCTTGACAGTGCTTTAAGCTTCTAAAATGCATTGTGGCATGCCACTGTCCATCTTAAAAGACTCTGACGATTTCCCATGCCTTTTGGTATACAGTCTAAGCTCCCTAATGAGGCATTCAAATACTGTAGAGCAATGAATCTCAAAATTTTTAAACATAGACTGACTTAAGTAGGATGAAAAACCCTGAAACCTACATGTCTCAGTCACTCTTACTTTTTAGTGGGAAAATAACTCAGTGATAACGAAGAACTAGAAAAAATAAACCAACTATCATAACAATAGCAACACAGTAATTATGCAATAACAAAATGATCAAAAATTTACTAAAATTTTTACAAACTATAAAATTTTACAATTTTTTTAAGCTTGTCAACAGGAGAAATGTATTTCTCACAGTTTTTACCAACTGTACTAAAAGAAAAGCAGCATCTGAAAACAATGAAAATAATATGGATGACATGTTAATAATAAAACATGTTTTCTGAAAATTAACAATCTCAACTATCAGTGTTCACATGCATGGAAAAAGGGATGTATTGTTGCCACACATTGAGTAAGAGACAAACTTCCTACAGCATTCAATTAGAGCCCTCACTTAACCTTAGTCATTTTCTAAATGTTAATCACTGATAGAAACTCTCACTTAGTAAATTACTAGTAGGAACCTGCCTTTTTGACATCCCAAATTTACTTGTAATCCACCAAGTCCATAGCCCATTTTTTTCTAGATATATTACTAAACAAATCATTAATACAATTAATCTTTTTGACTTTATTTTGCCACCAGTGCTTGAAATATTTTTTACCTTTCTTTCCACTATTAAAATTTTAACTCAGCCCGTGTGATGCTTTCCCTGATCCTACCAATTAGAAATAATCATTTTTTTATGTCTGCCTTATAGCTTTTATAATATTTAAATATTTGGCCTTATATCATAGTTAATTTTGAGCATTCCTCTTCCCTAGTAGATTCTACATTTTTTTGAGAGTAAGAACTGTGGTGTGTTTGTTAGTGTTTACTCTTTAATACCTTGCAACTAAATGTTAAACATTCATTTAATGTAGATGTTTTATCCTTTATTCTAAATGCTTAAACTTCATTTTTTTCCCATTTAAACTCATATATTGCTTGTAAGTTAGGTAGGTGTATATTAAAAAACATGAACAGAACATAAAGGTAAGCTTAGAACTGTCTATTTACATTAAAAATAAATAAATAGACACTACACATTGGCAGTTAACCAACAAACTTTATATGGACAAACTAAGGGATACTTCTCAACTGGCCAAAAATTGCTACCCTCAGTAAGCAATACCAAATAATACAAGATAACAACATTGTTAGAGAAAATCAAATGTTAAATGTGGATAATAAAATCATTCACAAAACCTGTTAAATACAAATTTAATTTATATCTTCTACTGTCAGGTAAAAATTAATGAGCACCTGGAAAGATGGGAATATCAAACTTCCCTTACTTGAGGTACTCAATGCACATATGAAAAAGTATAATTCATATTTCATACAAGGGAAATTGATGAACTCATTGGAGCATTTCTAACTATGTTTCCCTTCCTTTTATTATTCTCCTAATACTGAAAACAGTGACTATTTTTTTCATAAATATTCTTATACCTTTCATTTATATCTTCTATGAGCCCCCTGATTAAGCAGAATGAATCTACAGTAAGCCTATGCTCATTTTCTACTACAGAAAAAAATAATGAATATATCAAACATTAATATCCAGAGTGATTACAATGCTTTTTAAATGAGATACGATGTCAATGATGCCCCTGAAAAACATACATACAATTTTTTTATTTTAAATTTTTGTATTTATTTTTAGCATATTTATTCTTACAAGTCATGGTATTTCTTTATGCCCTTCGCCCAACCTATCACTTCCCAAACCCCCTCACTCCTTCCACTCCATCTCTAGTATCCTTAGGTTTATTCTCTCCTTCTGAAAGATCAACCTATTATAATCTTTTCTTTCTTTCCTTCATTCCTTCCTTCTCCCCTACTTCCCTCCCTCCCTCTCTTCCTCCCTTCCTTCCTTCTTAGCAGCCAGTTGTGACATACATATAATTTTATACCAAAAGTCCTTTTTATATCTGTATCTACTACTAGCATAGGGAATGATTGTATTAGAGATCTAAAACTTTACACTTTCAACACCTTACTCAAGAACTGAGCAAAGCACAAAAAGAGGTACATTCATAATAAAAGAAGAAAACTTCATACCAATAAACATTGAAGACCAATGCTACTGTGTATTTTATATTATAGTTAGTCATCTGCAAAAGTGTAGTGATCAGGCATTATTAATGAGAACATTGTACCAATAATACATTAATAATCTCTATATTTACAGTGCTTTGGATGAATCTAAAAGTATACAAATAATATATTACTATTCTATTTTATTGTCATTTACTTAAATTATAAAGACAAACCCAAAACATTAGTCAACTAAAACACCACACAATCAACTCAAATACATGCTAAGCTGACAAATATCATTTTAATTCTGTAATTTGAGCTCAAATGTTTGGAAAGAAATAAAAGAGATCACAGTCTGTATCGATTTTGTCTTTGCTTAAGTTAAATTTTATTCTCTTAGTTAATGAGAAAAATGAAAACTAGATTTTTAGCCATTGCACCAGTGAAGTTTAGGTTTTTAATTATTCGTTAATTATCAGTCAGGGTCTACTCAGGAAAATAGAACTAAGATGTGGTAGTTCATGAAAGGGAATTAACATTAGAAATTGATTATAAAAATGTTGGAGAGTTGAAACTAAGAGAAGATAAGGTGACCTAAAGGATAGCAATCTCAGAAAGTCTCCACTACTAGGGCTGGAATGACAAAGGAGATAGAGATACTAGAGCTTAGTGTATACTTAGGGTCTAGAGCTTCCAGAAGCTGGAACCATTTTCGCAGATATTTAAAAATTGATCCTAAAGTTTATATGTAAATACAAAGTGCCCAGAATAGCTAAAACAATCTTGAAAAAAGAAGGTTGGAGGGAAGGCACACATTTTCCAATATCAAAACTCACTGCAATGCTACAGTAATCAAGGTACTGTGATAATGGCATAGAATAGCCTTACAGATCCATGGAAAAGAATTTAGAACTGAGAACTAAACCTTTGCATTTATGGTCAATTAATATTTGAGTAGGTTGCCAAGAGAATTCAATGGAAAATAAAAACAGTCTCTTAAATTGTGCTAAGTCAACTGTATAAATACACTAGCAAAAGATTGATATTGGATTCTTATGCAACACTATATAACAATTATCTCAAATTAGATCAAAAACCCAAATGTAAGAGACCAAACTATAAAACTCTTAGAATAAAACATAGGGATAGATCATCATGATGTTAAATTTGTTAATCATTTTTTGGATATGACACCAGAAACACAAGCAACAAAATTAAAAAAAAAAAAAGATAAATTGGAATTCATGAAAATTGAAAATGTTTGTGCATTCAAAGCATGCATGTTATCAAGAGAGTGAAAAGCCAATAGAATGGGAGAGACAATAAGCAGACAGAAACCTGATTAAAAAATGGGCAATGGATATGAACAGACGTTTTTCAAAGAAGATATTGAAAAGGCCAATAAGCACATGAAAAGATGGTCAACATTGTTATTTATCAGAGAAATGTAAATCAAATCTACATTGAGATACCACTTCACACCCATAAGGATGACCATGAGGAGACAAATAACAAAAGTACTGGTGAGGGATATGGAGAAGTTGGAGTCCTTTTTCATTGCTAGTGACATTGTAAAGTAGTGCAACTTCTTTGGAAAACCGTTTGACAGGTCCTCTAAGTGTTAAACATAGAGTTATCATGTGGTCTAGCAATTCTACTTTTAGGTATATATACCCAAGAGAAATAAAAATGTGTTCATCTAAAAACTTATACACTAATGATTATGGCAGCAATATTCATAACAGCCAAAAGGTGGAAACAACTCAAATGTCTATCAACGGGTGAGTAGATAAACACACTGTGTAAATAGATAGCAAGTATTATTCAGCCATATAAAAGTAATGAAGTACTGATTCATGCTACAGCATGGATGAAACTTGAAAACATGCTAAATGAAAGGATCCAGACACAAAAGGCCAAACTTGTATGACCCCATTTATATGAAATGTCCATAAACAGGTAAATCCACACAGACATAAATTAGTGGTTGCTGGAGACTGGAAAAAGGTTAGTGGATAGTAACTGCTAATTGGTATAAGGTTTCTTTTTGGAGTGATGAAAATATTCTGGAATTAGATAGTGGGGATGGTTGCATGACTCTAAGAATACTAAAAATCACTAAAGCATATACTTTTAATGGACAATTTTTATGGTATGTGAATTATATCTCAATACAGCCATTTTTTAAAAAAAGATGCAGTGATAGTAATCCTTATTCCCTCTACCATAATTAATTACTCTTAACATTTGACATATGTGTTTCTTTGTTTATACTTTTAAAAATCTCATACACATAACAAAAGAACATAGTGTTTTCTTAAAGTCATGACATTACAGATACAGCTTAAGTCTGCCTTTTTATTTATCCCTATTCATAAACTCCTATCATAAATGCAAGCATTATAAGGCTGTTTTATTAATCACCAGTTTTGGCACATAATTAATCTAATTATCTCAGCACATAACTTCACTTTAAATGTGTGGTTTTATCTAGAGCTCCTACTCCTGGTTTTCCCTCCCTGATTACACAGTTGTGTGTGTATGGGGAGGACAGGCTGTTAATAATATTCATTGGGAATTAGTAGAGAGAATGAGTAGTTAATAATAAAGTGTTTTTTAAATTGTCCTACATCCAAATTTGAAATAGAGTTCAATAACCGTGTTTTACCATTTTACATGTATGAGAGTACTTCAAAAAGTTCATGGAAAGATAGAATTAAAAGATAATATTAATGTTTCCACGAACTTTTTGAAGACCTCTCATATAAGAAATATCTTACATTTTTATTTGAAATGTTTCTTCTAGATTTTTTTCATTACTGATAAGAAGGAAATTCTTAATTTGCACATTACCCATATCCTTAAAAATATGAAGTACCCTAGATGTTTTTAATTTATAATCTATGAAACAACCTGAATGTTAACTTCTTTGCTTAAAATTGACATTCATGCATATGAAATATATGAAATATATTAATTAAACCTACCCAAATCAATACTGACTTCCACACACAGATAACCTAAGACTCTAGGACTATATGTATAATTCTAGATAGATTTTTGTAAGTTTTACTGTAAATGGAACTCACCACCCAACATGTAATTTTTATGCTAGACTTATCCCAAAATATTTGGTATTTCTATTAGTGCAATTTCCTAATAAACACCTGGGTACTATGAAAAAGCAAACATCAGAAGCAGTCTTAATCAGGGAAAGTTATACAATTGCTAGTTAACATGGACAAATGGGAACTTTATTACTACGCTATTTGTATCCCTCCTTCAAAATATTCAACAGTGGTCATGATGAATAATTTAATAGTAAAGTATTGTTTTAAAATAAAAAAGAGTTACACTAAGAAAAATGAAATTTTTCTCCCTCAAATTATCATGAAGATTTTGGAGATAAAATAAATTAATATTGGATTCTAAATTCACAGTATAGCAATTTGCCATATAATCACAGTCTTTATATTTAAAAAGTTTTTTACAATATTTTTAAATTTTATTTTTGACATGTGATAATTGTACATATTTGTGAAGTACAGAGTGATATTTTAGTGCATTCATACAACATGTATTCAGAGGGGGTAATTTGCATATCATCACCTCAAACATTTGTCATTTCTTTATGTGGGGAATATTTAAAATCCTCTCTTCTAGCTATTTGAAAATATACAATAAATTATTAACTATAGTCACCCTACAGTGCTATAGAACAGTAGAACTTATTTCTCCTATCTAGCTGTATATTTACAAGGTTTAAAAAACATATCTCAAACACTGGCAGATCTCTATTTCAGGTAGCCTTGTGCTACTAAAAGGGCTCTAGCATTCCTAAAGAATATGGGATAACAAAGCACCTTAGACAAGTGGAATGAAGTTCAATTCATTGGTAGACAAGTAGTTTTGGATTTTTCAAATGAAAGATATGATACACTATATATATATAGCATGTTAAAAAGAGGTGCTTTTTTTTTACATCCATTTTTTCTAAACATCTTTCTCTTACTTTTCAAGTAAACAAATTCATTCAGTCATGTTTTCAGAGGCCAGAGAAGAAGTAGAATATGTCTCTGATATTATTTAAATTATAATTCCAGAAAGCATGCACACATTTTATAGAATTTAATTTTGAGGAAAGGAAAATAAATAAAACACCCATCATTAATAAAATTATAGTATTTTACATTGTATATCAATATGATGGTACATTATATAGCTATCAGAAATGACTTTTTAAAGACTGTGGGAATAGAAATATTTATTATATTTAAGATTAAATAAAATAGTACTGTATATGAAATATAATGTGCACCTATGTAAAACTGATATGCATTTAAAAGGCAAAACATTTTAAATATTTTTATAACTTTTACTTTTCACAAAACAAAAAAGTGAGAAAACCATCAGGGTTTAAAATTGGAAGTATCCTACAGATTAATCAGTTCCTCTCATATTAAAGATGATAAGGACACTCATTTTTAGTAAGAAGAAAATTTCCCAGATCACAGTCCTGTAATATCCCAAAAGTGAACAAGAAAACATCCAAATAATTTTGTTTTTCAAATAATTATATAAAGTAATAAAATGTTTTTAAAAATTTAAATCTCTAGGAACTGACATCTCTTTTTAAAATGGTAATGCTGCCAGTATGAATCTAGCCCTCACATCATGGGCACGAGGGGTGACAATCAGTTTTGTATCTCGTGAATATTCATAACCAATAAAATAAATAAATAAATGAGTGAAAAACTGAGTCGTAAAAAAAAAAAAGAGGTAATGGAAGACCTTTGATGATATTGCAACTTGTTTGAAAATAAAAAGTAGAAAGCATAGAGCTCAGGAAACTTTGACTGGTGTCAGAATTGTTTAATATCAGTTCTGTGGGCAGTACAATGGAAAACATTTTTCAGGAGTTTCCGTGCGGGCGGCAAGGTTTTTTTTTTTTTTTAAGGTAAAATGCAAACATTTGTCAGCAACAGTTAGGGTGCAGAAGAAAGGAAGAAAATTTGTGATTCATATAAAATAGTCTGCCACTGGAAAGTAAGAAAAAGCATGTTCACTTTAACAATAATCAAAATAAAACTTACCTCATTACAAACTATTTGCCTATATAATACAACGTAATTATCAATTATCTTATTGCAGGCTGACCATTTTTAAGGTAACAAGTGACAACTTTAAATTCATTCATTTTTTCCCACTATCATGTATACAATTTCGATTTCCAAAATTCTTGAAACAGCTTAAGACAAGTCAATGTGATTGAAGTGGTTATATTTTGGAAGATCTTTCAATTAAAAAACATGTTTTCAAAACAACCAAATGTAATTTCAATTGGATACATAAAAAAAAAAATTATTCATGATTATCTTTAAAACATATATAATGGCAAATGCAGTTTCAGTGGTATTATGACTTGTGTTTTTGATTTAAAAAAAGAGTTAAGGTACAACATGTTTGTTTAATTTCTGATGGCCTTAGCATTTAGAATGACTATCAAGTCAAATCCAATTCTATAATTCTACTTTGCTGGGCACATTCAATTTAACTCTGGGGCCGACCCCGTGGCGCGGGCGACACCACACCAAGGGTTGCGATCCCCTTACCAGTCACACACACACACACAAAAAGGACAATTTAACTCTGTATTAAGGAAACCAAGAGATGCATCAAGCCAGCTGTCAGTAAAGTAAAAAGAGTACTTTACTGAAAAATGATTTAGTACATTGTCGAACTGTTTTACCTGCCCATAATCCTGCCGACAGGGCCTATTGTCGAGCCAGGCCTGGGTCTGGAGCTCACAGACCTCTCAAACCTGTTCACAGACTGGGTCACAAACCCTTCACATGCCAGGCTGGGTCACCAGACCCCTCACACACAGGTCTATGAGCTAGGTAACTGGCAAGCAGGTCCTTGGAGCTGTAGGTTCAAAAGCATGGCCACCTGGGGCAGACACCCAAGGCAGTCAATGCCAGCCAAGTTGTGGCACCACCCATGCACACTAACTCCACCTACACAGAACTCATTTACAAAGAATGTGCTGCACCACCCCCAACCAGACCTAAGGCGAGGGGGACTGATTAAATTATTCTCTTTTCCTTACATTAAAATTACAGTAGATAGCAATTAAATATAACCTGTTGCATTTAAAATATTTGAATAAAACAATGACATTTGCTATGCTTACTTGACTAATCTAGCACTGACAGTTTATAAGCTTACCTCAAATTTAGTGGAATTTTTTTTCTCAATTTAGAAACATTCAGTGGCAACAACACAGATTCAAGAAGTAATCCAAAGATTTTCATGAGTAATTTCAGTTTACAGTTTATCGAAGGCCTACATGATATTCTTACCTCTGCTTCCTCCCCAGCAGCTCTCATTGAGTTTTAGAACAATGGCATGGCTAGTAATTGACGTATACCACCAAAGGGCTTTTCAAACCAGTTTTTTTTTTTTTTTTTTTTTTTTTT